>NC_087220.1:28783903-28855282 GCF_015104395.2 Macrobrachium nipponense | reverse complement strand
AAGGCGCAAACCGTGGGGGCTGGCCGGGAGGCAGGAAAGAGGACGAAGTGTCCGTCACCAAAGGAGTCACTGGACTTTCCGATGACTTCTGGCCGGCCTAAGTCTCTTCCTGCTCGTCACAGCACCCACTGCGCCTCGGACCAATTCATACAAACCATACATGGTTCGTTACGAGAGCACTCTCGCCCCTCAAGACAACGAGTACAAACCTCGTGGGGGTGGGGTCCACCTCCACAAAGGACCTGAACCCCCCACATTTACGTCCCTCCAGCCCGGGACACACTCTACGGGCGACTGAGGGCGCGGTGAAATTTCAATTTCCTCTGATTCACTCATTGTAATCAATTGAAATAGAGAAAAAAGTACTTACTATCACTCCTGATACACAGAAATAGAAACCAAATACTCAAGAATTGAAGCAAACGACAAGCGGGCAGAGCGATGGCGAACACGTCCTTCCCACACACGGCCGAAAGCAAAAGTGATTTGTTTACCTCCCAGTCGCGCGGCGCGCGACGATCGGACAAGCAGTTAACTTACCGTTCTCCCCTTGTTCGAGAAGCTTACGACCGTTCCAGCTGCCGCTAGCTACTTCCTATTGTTAAAGGACCGATGGTTTGTATTACGTATCGGAACAACTGGATATTCCCGTCCGTTCTTCTCTATTCCAGGTTGGTCGCCTACTGTGAGATAGTCTTCTTTCAGCAGCAGTCTTCTTCCTAATGCTAGAAATTCCAGGAATTCGAGCATAGGCGAGGTTCCCGATTATCGTGTAACATATCGGGGATTCTCGTCTCGCTCACTTTGGCCGTGGTCTCGCCTAAGTGTTTGGAGATCGTAAGAAACTCTAAACACTCTGAATGCGCTAGAAATTCCGTAGAATTCTAAGCAGTCTGCGAAACCCCCACCGAATTCGTCAAACGATATCGGCTGGTGGTCCTCTCGATTCCCGTAGAAATCGAGAATGGGGCAGGATCCCTCCTCAACGACCGGGGCTTACGTCAGGTAGGACCCGAAGGTCCCCCCTGGTAGCGCAGTCCCCAACGTGGGATCCTACAGAGAAATCTCTGTAGGATCCTTCCCCTTTTTTCCCTCGTTAGCCGTAAGGAGAGAGGGAATGGGGGAGGAATTGGATACTCGCTCGCCTTCCCAGTGGAACTAGCAGTTGGGAGAAGAGTAGGAGCAGCCATCGCCTTGCGGCGATGGCCTCTCAGAGTCTGGGAAAACGTATCGTCAGGAGAAAACGTTTTTCCCCCGAGGGAGGGTTACGAACTCTCAACGTAGGTAAGGGTCTGCCGCAACTGTGAACGTCGTCTGGGTGGGGCTGATCGACACTGACAGGAGAGAGCCGATACCGTCCTCCGACTCATTCCAGTCCTCGTCGAGGTCGAAACCTCTCAGGAGGACCGAAGGAGTATTTAAATACGGTGTCCGAAGACACGTAGAAACGCCGCTGTCGCAGTAGAGGAGGTGGAAGTAGCTTGATCGACCGGCCAGAACTGAGAGAGCCTTCTTGTCCGGAGACGAGAGACTCTGGTTCAAGACAGAATCGGTAAGCTCCGATCGCGGCATACCCACCGTCGGTTTGGGTTCCCTCTCGGGCCCCAAAACGACTCGAGCAGAGACATGGTCTCTGCTGGTGGGAGCGGCGATCCTTCCCCCCTCCGGTCGTTGTGCTGACGAATCAGTGCAATAACCTGGGTAAAGTTACTCTGAATCTCGGAAGGTTACAGGCGTCTTGAGGAGTAGGACCGTCCAGTCCTCCAACAAGAGCAGCTCCCAGGACCCTCCTCCTTCAGAAGAAGGACCAGCAACAGATCCCTGACGGTTGCCTCCAATCACTTGCGCGTACGTCCTGGTTGGTCCTAAGACCAACCTGGCACGTGCGGCGTCGTGACGGGATCGTGAGCGGCGCATCTCTCACGATCACTCCTATATACCTAGCTCTTCCTGGCGTATGCCGAGGAAGTTGAAGGTATCGGAGAGACAGAACTGACGCTCCCCCCTCTCCCCCTGACGGTCGCCTCCAATCACTTGCGCGTACGTCCTGGTTGGTCCTAAGACCATACGTGGCACGTGCGGCGTCGTGACGGGATCGTGAGCGGCGCACCTCTCACGATCACTCCTAGCTACCTCGCTCTTCCCGGTGTAGCCCGAGGAAGTTGAAGGTAGTTGGAGAGACAGGACCTGACGCTTCCCCCCCCCCCCGCTCGCTGGCAGGACCAGCGTACGTGGGGGGCTGCAGCCGATCACCAACCCGCGGTGGGGACGATGATCTGCCAGGCCTGGCCGTGCCGCTCACCTGTGGCGAGCGGCTCGACTGAGGCACGTCGACCCCGGTCCCGTGCGTCAGACGAGCTGCTGCTGGTCACCGTATCCGCCCAGGTCCCTGTGGGAGCGGCGGTCAGGTGACCTGCAGAGCTCGCTTTCGCCGTGAGACCGTGAGCGTCCTCGCGGCACGTCAAACCGCTGGTACCAGCCGAGGCTGGTACGTCGTCGAGGGGAACCTGGGGGACCTCTTCCCAGCCTCAACCCGTGCCGGTCAGAGACCGTCACGTCCACCGAGGTACGGGCTGGTCGCTGCGAGAGCGGCCGCTGGCCTGGCGAGAGTCACCTGAGCGGCTCTCGACAGTCTTCTGCTCCGTGCCTCGGTCATGACGCTGAGCGAACTAACAGGCGTCTTAACTTTGGCTGCACGGTCACCCGAAGGAGATCGTACACTCGGAACTTCTCGCGGACGAGAAACCGAGCCGGTACCTGGCTTAGCAGCAGAGCTGCCAAGACCAGGCGAGGGTGTACCAGCGGTAGCCAGCACACCCTTGGTCCCCGTCTTCTTCTTCTTCTCAGAAGGGGAGACGGTCCCCGTTCCCGAAGGAACAGGAGGACCAGCAGAAGAACCCCCCCGTCACACCGGAATGTGACGAGCCCTTCGAAGTTCCCGAAGGAGTCTTCTTAGGGGGAATAACAAAACCCGGTTACCAGCTGGTCGCTGCGAGAGCGGCCGCTGGCCTGGCGAGAGTCACCTGAGCGGTTTCTCGCCAGCCTTCTGCTCCGTGCCGTGGTCTTGGCGCCGAGCGAACTCTGGCGCCGAAACTTTGGCTGCACGGTCTCCCGAGGGAGAGCGTACACTCGGGATCTCCCCGCGAACGGAGAGGACCGAGCCGGAACCTGGCGTAGCGGCATCGCCGCTAGCACCAGGCGAGGAAGTACCAGAGCTAACCGATACTCCTCTGGTCCCCGTCTATCTCTTCCTTACGGAAGGGGAGACGGGTCCCCGCTCCCGAAGGAGCAGGAGGACCAGCAGAAGGACCCCCCGTCCACCGAGGTGGGACGGGCCCTTAGAAGTTCCCGAAGGAGACTTCTTAGGGGGGGAGGCAGCCTCTTCTTCTTCGGCTTATGGCCTTAGAAGTCGAAGGGGAAGAGGCAGCAACAGACGAAGATGACACCTTCCTCGTTCTTCGTCAGCTCACGCAGGACAGTCGTCAGGTCCTCAATCCAGGCGGAGTCTGGGCCTATTGCCGAAGCAACACGCCCGACTGCACCTGTCCGGAAGGACCTGGGACTGGGGAAGACACACTGGGCAGGACCAGCATGGACAGACGCAGGAACCAGGAGCGACAGGAACAGCAACCAGCTCAGGAGCGGCAGGAACAGCGGCAGCGGTAAACACAGAAGGGACAGCCAAGCCAGTAGCGGGAACCACATCAGCGACAGGTACGGCAGGCCCAGCCATCGCCTCGTAGAATCATCGGCAGCCAGCGTGGTACTGGCGGCCGGTCCAGGGGCGAGCTGCTGGAACAGCGGAAGTCTGGGGCAGGCAACACGAAAGAAAAACACAGGCGGCGGCGGCATACCCCTCCTCGGTACGGCGGCGACCGGCCCTAGAAGCGGCAGGACGGCGTCACCGACACAGCATGGGGAGTGTAGACCAGCGGGGGGAAGCTAGCATAAGCGGCGTGAAGGTTGTAGTGGAGACCACTCCAAGGTCACCGCCCCAGACCTCGCTAGACTCTGCAGCAGATCGTGGATGCTAGGCACGCCCTGCAGCCGCAGTGGTCCATACCTGTCCAAGGTCGTCTCCCACGCTGTAGCACCTGCGGTAGCATAGACAGATTAGTAAGAGGGGTTTCCCTCACGCACGGGGGGGGAGAGCATGCCCCCACCCCGAACGGAAGGAAGACCCCAAAACAAAATACGAGGAAGCTGAGCGGGGGGGCAGGAAAGAAAGAACGAAGAATCGGATACCAAGGGAGTCGCGGGAGAGCTTTCCGACGACTTCCTGCAGACCTTCGCTTCCCCTACCCCCGCACAGCAGTGAAAAGTAATATGAAAATGAAACAGAATACTGCACTTGCGATTCACTTCATAGAACTTAAAGAGGGAAAAATCAATTCCCGGTAAGAGCGGAAACTTGATCCATAAAAATATGATGCTATCATAAATATATATGAAAATGAACAAATACTGCACTTGCTATTTTCACTTTCACAGCAATAAACCTCGTAAAGATTAATTCCCGGTAAGAGCGGAATTGATCCAAATTAAATTTGATGCAATTAATAAATGAAAATGAAAAGAAACTGCATTGCGAATCCACTTTCATTGCATTCTATTCATACAAAATAAGAGGCTCTTGCCGAGCGCAATCAAGCTCTCGGCAACGAACGCACAGGGCAAAAATATAATGAAAAAGAGTACTTACATCTTTCAATTACACACTTTCGCCCAAAATACATGACTCGGCCGCGAGTCGCCCCGCCCTCGGCACCGAGACATAATTCAAGGTTCAATTCATGAAAGAGCGGAAATCGCCGTCTCTACGGCGATAGCTCCATGTTTGATTCATAATTAAGTAATGAAAATGAAAACAGTGTACTTACAGTTTCATTTTCAAGGATTCAAACCAAACCATTAGTTAGAGAAACACAATATAAACAAAGCATACGACGATGAAGCGGGCAGAGAGCGATGACGAACACGTCCTTCACACCCGCGGCCGAAAGCAAAAAGTGATTCTTCACCTCTCGGGCGCGCGCGCGCGCACGATCGACAAGCAGTTAACTACCGTTCTCCCCTTGTTCGAAGCTTACGACCGTCCCAGCTGCCGCTAGTTACCTTCCTATTGTTAAAGGACCGAGGGTTTGTATTACGTATCGGAACAAATGTAAAATATTGATGTTTTACTATTTATTTAAAAAATTATCGAAGTGCACTCTTCGTCGTCGTCTTCTACAAAACAGTTGTTTACTCGGTGAGGAAAAGTTTTCAGATTGTTGTGATAAAAGTGCCCCAGCGTCTGTGGGTACAAGTGGTGTGCGGATTTATCACAGGAAATGGTTAGTTTATTGACACAAGCGACTCCGTAAACATCGAGATGGCATCAATCTTCTAAATACCTCGAGTTGTAAGTAAAAAATGTTTGAAACGCGTTTTGGTGAGATTTGCACTACGTTTGAGACCGTTTTTCAGTACCCTCTGTTTAAATCTTAAAATTTGGCCTTGATTTCTAACTTTTGGAGAAATTACTACTTACTTTGAAAGGAGAGTAGAGGTCTTTAGCTCCATTTCTCACCAACATCTCCAGTGTCAGGACGCGTTATAATGTACTTTTTTGGGATTGTCCAAGCTGATCGTACATGGTCCACTCTGGACCCTACGGTTTTTTACCCTACGTAGAATTACCGTTAGCCTAACACTAAAGCCTACCTTATTCAGTTCCCTGACCAGTCTGGACCTTCCCTATCTAACCTTACCTGAGGGGGCGGCTTAGTCCCCACTGAAAAAAGTCCCCCCCTAACTAGCCCTACCACCAAGTAACATTAAACATTGTTAAGGCCAACTAGCTAGCCCCCTTAGGGCGCCCCTCAGACTGACGGGAGTTTATCAACAACGAACTGTCCTAGAAGATGCCACGTCTAATTTCACCTGTAGTTTATATCCTCAGCAATGGAGTTTAGACGATGGTGACGACGTATTGACGTCGTTGGAGTTACAAAGAGCGATGATATACTGACGAAAGTTGCGAAACGCTGACGTTCAGCCAACGGTCATCCTGAGGAATTGTGAAAACGTTCAGGATAGTAGTAATCGATGGGTCGTGATTTGCAACAGCTCTCCCTTTTGTCTTCATTTGCACGTACGCGAACAAGAATCAGTGCGAATTTCCACCTTAATTCTTTAATATATATTCCGTGCCTCTCTTTTTCTCTGCTGGACTGCCGTAAATGAGAAGAATGTTTGCAATAATTCAGTTCTGGCCCTCTAGTAAGTCTGCTGAATAGTGTTGTACTTGATATATACGCCATGCCTTTACAAACTGTTTTCATGAATTCTTGATGTCATAGTAATGCAATAATGATAAAATTGCTCTGATATTTGTATATATATTACAAATAGATACGCTAAATGCACTTATTTCCATGGTTTTGTTTAAGCCTTATCCTAAGTATGGAGGGTAAACACAAACCAATTGGCCATAGTGTAGTACCTCGTATTATATCGTTTCTAAGCGTTATTGTGTCTTCAATCTAGTCCTGGTAATTTATGTTAGCTTCCTTAGATTTTAACTAAATTTTAATAAAAAACAAACCAATTAATACTCACAAAGAGTTGCTCTATCCAATGAATTGAGATAGATTAAAAGCAAGAAAAAAAAAATTCATCGATATAAAATTTTTTTTTAAAATTTAATTACTTAATTCAAAATTTCATAAAAAATAGAAATTGGAATAATTTGAAAATTCTTCCAATTCTTTCGATGTAGAATTTATCAAGGATTTCAATGGTATTTGACTTTTGAAAATAGGACAACAAATAAAAGAGCCTTGAGGTTTTATAGCGACCCATATACTGAAAGACAGTTTTGAGATATCGCGTGTTAAAGTTTGCGTAATTAAATTCTCACTGAAAACTGCATAGGGATCAATATAAAAATTTACTTAAGCTTGATTTTCTTATTCTAACGGCATACTTCTATGGTATCTGGTCCCCCCACTTTAAAAAAAAGTTATATTAAACCCCCCAAGGGGGTGGGTATCATGAGCCACCACCCTACTCATTGTCGCCAGGTTTTTAGAAACTGCCTCCTTCATAGCCTGGGTCCCTTGCGAACTGTATGCAGCCTTTTTCTTTCTTTTTATAGATGGGGCTCTTGTGGGACTTCTTTTCCTTTCTGGCCTCTTTCCAGCCTACTGCTCTCCCTGGAAAAATAAGAAAAAATATATTATTATTATTATTATTGGGGATGAGTGTTTGTATATATATGGGTGTGTTGGAGTGTGTATATTATATTGTGTACTTGCAAAGATTTGAAGAAATCTTATTGACAATATGAACAAATATACTTTGAATATACAGTTTATTAGCATATATAAAAAAGAGAACTTGTGTTACCTGGAGATGACCCCATTATATCCTCTACTAGGTTGTTTCCTTCATAGCCGACATTATGTTCCATTGCAGCGATTTCATAACCTGCGATGCATCTTTTCAGTCCCTGAAATTTGACCTTTGGGCATTTTGACCATATTTTAGCAACAATTCATCTGAAATGAGGCTGTCGTATATATCTTTTATATGCCCTCTCACGTCTTCAGGTACATTCTTTTTATTTTCACTTTCATTAGACTGTGGGATCGTGGCTCGATACCTTTAGCTATGTCTTTCTTATAAAAGCACCAACTGTTTTCCCCTTCTGGGCATAAGAGGTGGTCCGGGTTTTCATCCGTGCTGGTGACGTGATGGAAAGTCGCCAGAATGTCGTTCCGGAGTCTATTTATTTCGTCCTTTTTATATTTGCTTGCTCTTCTTATGGCAGCCCTCATGTACCTCACTAAGTGACGAATTGTGGGGTCACTTAGTTTACCTCTTCCACCCAAGTACTTACGAAATCTAAGTTTCCCAGTCTTCGTTATACACTTACTCACACATCTTTCTCTAAGATTTCGAAGCCTCTTATCAAGTCTTTCTGAAAAATGGTTTATACATTCTTCTTTGATGACTGGGTGATCTTTGCCATACGGTCCATTCTTTTCATTCATTTGTACAACAGAATTGTAGGCGCTCGAATCCCCATCCCCCACAAACACTGTAAATCTCTTCATCTTTCTCTCCAGAGACTGGCCCCATATTATTTTTGCTGCCTCAGTTTCCATTTGACCTGGTTTTTCATAAAAGGTTTTTGTACATTTTCCACTGTTCCTGTGGGCTTGTACTTCTTTGTCATATTCCTCTTGGGCAATTTTTTTTTCCTATATTAGGGTTACTGTCACAATAGTTGCAGTATTTCGAAAGGAATTCGGCATCAAGAATGAAGCCTGTGTTGGCTTCAGCAACAATGCAGCTCCAATGAGGGAATAATGAGAACCCAGGGTCATCCATATGCAATCAAAAATGACTTCCACATCAAGAATTCCATCTTTGTCGAGGGCAAAATTCCTGATTTCTTATAGTAACTAAAAATACACCTGTGAACTTTTTTCATATATTCCTCATATTTACTTTTACCAAGTGATTGAATGTAAGTTTTATGTCTTTCATAAGTATTTTGCGCCATAGCATCTAATCCTAAAATACCACACAAATTATTTATACCAGCTTGGACCAGTTCATCAAAGCAGTGAATTATATACAATTTGCGGAATTATTTCTCGTAGCCACAGATTTGTCAGAATTGGGTATTTTGTCTGACTCGGCCTTTTTTGAAAACATAATAATGTCACAACTGTCACATTTTATCTCTATGTCACAATCAAAATTCCTTCTGTTCAAAACTAATTCCCCTTCACCATCGCAATCCTTCACCTTACACTTTCCAATGACAGATACCATGTCACGCAAAACAGATTCACGAATCATTGTAATTGGGTCACTTTTAGCCGACAACTTTTCTTGTATTTGTTGTTGTTCTTCTTCTTTCACCTCCTCCTCTGTTATTTCACTAAGCAATAACTTTCTCATTTCAATGGAAGACATTTTAGAAACACATTCTTCATTCACATCATTAGGGTATATCCAAACAAACTCCTCACTTTCTTCTTCTTCTTGTTCTTCGTCTGATAAGTAAGCTGAAATCGTCATCGTCATATCTCCAGTCAGACTCATCATTATCATCATCAATGTCACCATCAGTGCTTATGGGAACAGCTGACGGGAGGGAGGCAGACGGTGACGATGCGGATGGGTGGCTGTCAGCTAGGCCTGGGAGCGTGATGAACGCACATGCTTCATTTTGGTGTTCTGTCTTGTTATCTTCGTTCTTCTTTCTAAGTCTTTCTTTCAACCTTTATCTAGCTAATGTGCGCTTTCTTGACTGCTTCTTCCTTGGCATTTTGATGAATAAACAAGAAAAAACGCACTGTTTGTGCAGCTACACACCGCAGAGGTGTTCCTGCCTCTCCGCTTAAGAAATCGTAGGATGGGGAAAATGTCGTACAACAAATGGAAAATTTATGTAAAACGCAACGGAACGAAAGGATATCAAAACATCGTATTTTTCCTGATATTTTCATTGCGAATACTTTCACAAAAAAATAATTTTTGACTCACTTACAGGTTAGGTACAGCATTAATCTTTTACGTCTGGCTGTGGCACACATCAATGTAACCAGAAATGAGTAAAACCTCGATTTTCGCCCACCGACCTTCAAAATTGTCGTATTTCAGTCCTCCAACCGAGGCGGTCCCCCTTCATGGCGTGTTTGGTCATTTGCCCCCTTAGTGCGTCTCATATTTTTAATGTTTCTTTCGGTCGTCTGTTTGTGAAACAACCACGGGAAACCGCAGGAAAAGTACGCTCAAGATGAGTAGATATTCCAGGCCCGTACTCAGTGTTTTTATATATTTATTTTTTTGTGGGGTCTTTTTTTTTTTCCAAAAAACTGGACCTTTTCTTCTAGAAATGTCATTGCATGCATAGGTATATACAAGATGAAATACTTGAAAATGTTAATTTAGTTATATTAAGAAGAAAAATTGGGTATGTAAGGTCTATGCCCTTCAACCCGATTAGATGTTATTCAAAGTATTGACTTTGGTTAACAGAATTTTACTTATAATTTTGAAAGTTTGCACTGAAATTTAAGAATATTTCCTCAGTCTTATTGACTGATTCATTTATTATGTTAACAATAACATGCATATTACTTTATTTGTTGTTGTTGTTTTATATACTTTGACTTAACAAAAACAATAATTATTTATTTCCTTGTAAGTACAGTTCAATGAAAAGGATTGTCACAGAAAAATATGGACTTCCAGAAATGGAGGCGGGGTCGTTTGACCTCCCCGACGCCCCCCCCCCCCCCCCACCCCCCCGCCCAACCCTGCCCCGTAAAGGCCTGTATTCAATGTAGTACCAAAAACGAGTTATAACTTACACAGTTTACTACACCTTGCACTTGTATTGACAAATAAACCACACTCCCTTTCCATAGCTATGGTGCTATTGGGCTCCTAAATAGTATTTATGTAGCAATTAATTCATTAACACTTATTGTGCTTACCTGCTCTTCTATGCAACAATTCTAAAGATCGAGAACAAGAACATTTTATTTATTCTGGGGCATTAGCGTGCTATTGCAGTTGTTAACAGCTGCAATAACATCATTAAAGATGTTATTGCAGTTGTTAAAGATGTCATTGCAGCTTTTAAAGATGTCATAATATAATGTCATTGCAGCTGTTAAAGATGCATTATTGCAGTTGTTAGATTGCCATTGCAGTTGTTGAAAGATTGTTCTTTGCAGTTATTAAGATGTTCATTGTTTGTTTTTAGATGTTAAATGCAGTTAAATAGATGTCATTGCAGTTGTTAAATGTGTTATTGCAGCTGTTAAAGATGTCATTGCAGTTGTTAAAGATGTCATTGCAGCTGTTAAAGATGTCATTGCAGTTGTTAAAGATGCCATTGCAGTTGTTAAAGATGTCATTGTAGTTGTTAAAGATGTCATTGAAGTTGTTAAAGATGTTATTGCAGCTGTTAAAGATGTTATTGCAGCTGTTAAAGATGTCATTGCAGTTGTTAAAGATGTTATTGCAGCTGTTAAAGATGTCATTGCAGTATTTAAAGATGTCATTGCAGATGTTAAAGATGTCATTGCAGTTGTTATAGATGTCATTGTAGTTGTTAAAGATGTCATTGCAGTTGTTAAAGATGTCATTGTAGTTGTTAAAGATGTCATTGCAGTTGTTAAAGATGTCATTGCAGTTGTTAAAGATGATATGGCAGTTGTTAAAGATTCTATTGCAGCTGTTAAAGATGTCATTCCAGTTGTTAAAGATGTCATTGCAGTTGTTAAAGATGTTATTGGAGCCGTTAAAGATGTCATTGCAGTTGTTAAAGATGTTATTACAGCTGTTAAAGATGTCATTGCAGCTGTTAAAGATGCTATTGCAGTTGTTGAAGATGTCATTGCAGTTGTTAAAGATGTTATTGCAGCTGTTAAAGATGTTATTGCAGCTGTTAAAGATGTCATTGCAGTTGTTAAAGATGTTATTGCAGCTGTTAAAGATGTCATTGCAGTTGTTAAAAATGTCATTGTAGTTGTTAAAGATGCCATTGCAGTTGTTAAAGATGTCATTGTAGTTGTTAAAGATGTCATTGCAGTTGTTAAAGATGCCATTGCTGTTGTTAAAGATGTTATTGCAGCTGTTAAAGATGTTATTGCAGCTGTTAAAGATGTCATTGCAGTTGTTAAAGATGTCATTGCAGTTGTTAAAGATGTCATTGCAGTTGTTAAAGATGCTATTGCAGTTGTTAAAGATGCCATTGCAGTTGTTATAGATGTCATTGCAGTTGTTAAAGATGTCATTGCAGTTGTTAAAGATGTCATTGCAGCTGCTAAAGATGTCATTGCAGTTTTTAAAGATGTCATTGTAGTTGTTAAAGATGTCATTGCAGTTGTTAAAGATGCTATTGAAGTTGTTAAAGATGTCATTGCAGTTGTTAAAGATGTCATTGCAGTTTTTAAAGATGTCATTGTAGTTGTTAAAGATGCTATTGCAGTTGTTAAAGATGTAATTACAGCTGTTAAAGATGCTATTGCAGTTGTTGAAGATGTCATTGCAGTTGTTAAAGATGTTATTGCAGTTGTTAAAGATGTTATTGCAGCTGTTAAAGATGTCATTGCAGTTGTTAAAGATGTCATTGCAGTTGTTAAAGATGTCATTGCAGTTGTTAAAGATGTTATTGCAGCTGTTAAAGATGTCATTGCAGTTGTTAAAAATGTCATTGCAGATGTTAAAGATGCCATTGCAGTTGTTAAAGATGTCATTGTAGTTGTTAAAGATGTCATTGCAGTTGTTAAAGATGCCATTGCTGTTGTTAAAGATGTTATTGCAGCTGTTAAAGATGTTATTGCAGCTGTCAAAGATGTCATTGCAGTTGTTAAAGAGGTTATTGCAGCTGTTAAAGATGTCATTGCAGTTGTTAAAGATGTCATTGCAGTTGTTAAAGATGCTATTGCAGTTGTTATAGATGTCATTGCAGTTCTTAAAGATGCCATTGCAGTTGTTATAGATGTCATTGCAGTTGTTAAAGATGCTATTGCAGTTATTAAAGATGTCATTGCAGCTGCTAAAGATGTCATTGCAGTTTTTGAAGATGTCATTGTAGTTGTTAAAGATGTCATTGCAGTTGTTATAGATGTCATTGCAGTTGTTAAAGATGCCATTGCAGTTTTTATAGATGTCATTGTAGTTGTTAAAGATGTCATTGCAGTTGTTAAAGATGTCATTGCAGTTGTTAAAGATGCTATTGCAGATGTTAAAGATGTCATTGCAGCTGTTAAAGATGTCATTGTAGTTGTTAAAGATGTCATTGCAGTTGTTAAAGATGTCATTGTATTTGTTAAAGATGTCATTGCAGTTGTTAAAGATGTCATTGCAGTTGTTAAAGATGCTATTGCAGTTGTTAAAGATGTCATTGCAGTTGTTAAAGATGCTATTGCAGTTGTTGTAGATGTCATTGTAGTTGTTAAAGATGTCATTGTAGTTGTTAAAGATGTTATTACAGTTGTTAAAGATGTCATTGTAGTTGTTAAAGATGTCATTGCAGTTGT
Source organism: Macrobrachium nipponense (assembly GCF_015104395.2). NCBI lineage: Eukaryota > Metazoa > Arthropoda > Malacostraca > Decapoda > Palaemonidae > Macrobrachium > Macrobrachium nipponense. The sequence goes on along the minus strand of NC_087220.1, from coordinate 28,842,224 downwards.
TAAAGATGCTATTGCAGTTGTTAAAGATGTCATTGCAGTTGTTAAAGATGTCATTGCAGTTGTTAAAGATGTTATTGCAACTGTTAAAGATGTCATTGCAGTTGTTAAAGATGTTATTGCAGCTGCTAGAGATGTCATTGCAGTTGTTAAAGATGTTATTGCAGCTGTTAAAGATGTTATTGCAGCTGTTAAAGATGTCATTGCAGTTGTTAAAGATGCTATTGCAGTTTTTGAAGATGTTATTGCAGCTGTTAAAGATGTTATTGCAGCTGTTAAAGATGTCATTGCAGCTGTTAAAGATGTCATTACAGTTGTTAAAGATGCTATTGCAGTCAGTTGTTGAAGATGCTATTGCAGTTGTTAAAGATGCTATTGCAGCTGTTAAAGAAGTTATTGCAGTTGTTAAAGATGCTATTGCAGCTGTTAAAGAAGTTATTGCAGTTGTTAAAGATGCTATTGCAGCTGTTAAAGAAGTTATTGCAGTTGTTAAAGATGCTATTGCAGCTGTTAAAGAAGTTATTGCAGTTATTAAAGATGTTAAACACTTATCATAAACGGTCGAATTGACGAACAACCCAGTTTTCGAATAAAGTCTATCCTTAATCAATCTCTTTATTGTATAGCACCTATAGGCTAAACAGAAAGAAATGATGGTAAACATAGACTACTCAACATCAAAGTCTAGTTTGCATGGAATAATAACACGAGTCCTGTGAATGCTTTTTTAATATAAAAAAGAAAAAAAAACATTGAATAAAAATGGAAGGCGATTGAAGTCAAAATGTGGAAACTCTCCAGAGAAGCTTTAACTAGCCATTTTATTGTTTCAAAGTTAAAATCAATGTAGTTTTCCTACTCTCTCTCTCTCTCTCTTTCTCTCTCTCTCTCTCTCTCTCTCTCTCTCTCTCCTACATTCACCACTTGCCTCACTAGACGGCTGAAACAAACGCGTAATTTACAGATCTTTGACAAAAAAAAAAAAGAAACTGTCCTTTCAGGAACGACCCTACACTCATCAATTACCTTCCCAGAATGAATTGTTACGAATGCAAACCAACTGAAAAAATTTGTATGGTCTGTTGAAAACATGGAAGCTGACTCTGTGGTCCCGGGTGATGCTGCTACGACTTACCATGGGTGCCTACACATAGGAAAAATTTGTATATATATATATATTATATATATATATATATATATATATATATATATATATTTATATATATAGTATATATATATATATTATATATTATATATATATATAATATATGCTTAAAAAAAAAAATCAACAGTAAGATGCACGTGACTCATAAATAAGCGAATTCCACAGGAAAAATGATAGTCAGTAATCCTTATTTCTGACTATCATTCTCTTGTGGAATTCGCTTATATATATATATATATATATATATATATATATATATATATATATATATATATATATATATATATATATATATATATATATATATATATATATATATATATATATAGTGTGTGTGTGTGTGTGTGTGTTACATTTATTACATTTAACTACATCACTTTATTTTCCTTCCATTTCATAGATTATTCTTTCAGTTTTAGAAAATTAAAGTTATCATTATGCATTGTATAATATTTGTATACAGTATGCAACTGCATTGTTCTTTCCTGTAATATTGAATTTAGCAGAACAGTATATGGAACTATTAAAAAAACAAATCAATGTAATTTTCTGTATTTTTCTTATCGCATCTTGCTTCACTTAAATTTCTGGCATCGCAGTTCCACTGCATATTATATATATATATATATATATATATATATATATATATATATATATATATATATATATAGTGTGTGTGTATTGTTACATCCCTAACATATAATCATACTATAATGGGCTTAATGTCTGTCTGTCTGTCATTCAATCACGGCCAAACGGGTGGTCAGATGGGCATGAAACTTGGCAGGGTTTATGGTGGGGACCCCTAAGATGGTTTGTAATGGGGTTTAATCCATCCTACCCCTCTCCTTTGTAGGGGGTGGGGGTGAGAAGGGATTCCCTGAAACGGAGCAGTTTCTGGCCGTGAAACGAGGCTGGTTATTCCCGTAGTCTTAGTTACTTTACGAATTTTCATACATAATTTGTGTACAACTTCCCCAGAGAAAGTCGCGAATATTTCAGCTCGGACTCAATAGAAGATGAAAATTATCATCAATATCCGCAAGATTTTTTGAATAACTTAAATCCATCGGGACTGCCAGTGCACAAAATAACGTTGAAGAAGTACTGCCCGGTAATGTTGCTTCGGAATTTCGATCCTGCCAATGGCCATTGCAACGGAACGAGGTACACCATTATGGAGCTAAACTCACACGTCATCGAAGTAGTGATAGCAACGGGCCCTCACACCGGCAAACGTCTGTTCATCTCCCGGATTCCTCTGATGCCTTCGAACAACCAGTTTCCGTTCCAGTTATGGCGCAGGCAGTTTCCCATCAACCTGGCCTTCTCATTCACTGCAAACAAGTCGCAGGGCCAGACTTTGGATCGTGTTGGTGTGTTTCTGCCGTCACCCATGTTCACGCATGGCCAACTGTACGTGGCAATGAGCAGAGCAACTGACTCTGCCAACTTGAAATTAAGAGTGTAACAAATGTGCAGTTGTGGAGAGGACACCAATGAACGCTATGCCCACTGTAGCTGGGACCTAATGCCCTAGTAGTCTGGAATGGGTCAATACCCATTGCAGTACCTTATGGGAAACGGTCTTTCTGTGATTAGAGGAACGAAGATGGATTTTGACTCTGATACCGACGAGAATCATTAACTTAGAAATCCCAGTCATAAATGTAAACGAAAATAACCGACTGATTAAAGAGACCTGGAGGATAGCGTTAATATAAGAGTCTCATTTCAATTTCTTTTGACAGAGGGGACAGGAGTCCTCGGAAGCAAATGAATTCCGTACTGTTCAACATATATACTTTACAAAAACTACACAGGAAGGGTATTTGTGCTTCGGGCATTTGCTAGAACGCGAGGTTTCTTTGCATGTCAACAACAAACAAAACATCATAAAGAAGGCAAAGCCAATACAGGCCCGTACCCAGTTTTTTTTTTTTATGGGGGAGGGTCCTTTTTTTTCCCAAAACTGGACCTTTTCTTCTATATATGTCAATGCATATAGAAGTATATACAAGATGAAATACTTGAAAATGTTATTTTAGTTGTATCAAGAAGAACAATTGGGTATAATGTCTATGCCCTTCTACTCGATTAGATGTTATTCGAAGTACTGACTTTGGTTAACAGAACTTTACTTAAAAGTACTTACAAATATGGTGGCCTATATCATGTTCCTATTCTCACTCTTGTATTTCCTACTACTAAAGAATTATGTTAATCTTTAATAACAAAATTTATAAAAAAAAAAAAAAACTTGCCAAAGAAAATAATTTGTTTTATTTATTTCTTTGTGAGTACAGTTCAACGAAAAGGATAGTCACAGAAAATATGGACTTCAGACACTTTTTTTTTTTTCGTTCAACCCCCCTGACCTCCCCCTCAGTGCAGGCCTGCAATAATATTAGGTAACTAATAATACTGTCAATTGTTCTAAGGTGTGAAATCAAAGACACTGTCTCATCTACTGTCAGAAGAATAAGTTAGAAAGTATAGGATTTAGGTCAAAGGCCAAGCCCTGGCTTAGTGACCTATGAGGTCACTAAGCACAGTTGCATTATGAAGCAATTGTTAGGAGAGGCTCGAAAGTCAGATGGAGGAAAGAGAATATAAACAGAGGTACAGTGAAAGGAATGAAAGGGGTTGCAGGCAGCTAGGGGTCGAAGGGTCCGCTGTAGAGAATCTTAAGTCATGCCTACAGTGCACCACATGAGGTTCACCAGGCGGGAAACCATTCCCAGGGATATTCACAGGAATACATTTCCTGAAACCAGTCATGCGACTCAATTGGGTCAATTTCTCGTGAAGAAAATTTGTTTTCCAATCTTGCTTTAATAAAAATAATAAAAAAAATAAAACAGAAGACCGAACTAAAAAACCAACTATTTGGCGGAGGTCATAAAAAGCACTAGACTTGTGAAGAGGCTCCATTTATCGAAAAACAGAGCAAGAAGAAGTTTAGCCAATTCCACATTCAGCCAGATGGGAAGGAATACTTCGCAAATTTTCCAAGTTTCCGCAACTTGTTGCTCAGTCCCGGATGAAGTTTTGACAACACTTTTTCCTCTGCATTTTTTTATTCCTAACACCCTCGTTCATCTTCGAGAGAAGGATTACACAGGAATACAAAGAGCTATAAATGCAAAAGTTGCTCGTCTTATCAAAATCAGGTCTCAGGATTTGCTATTTTCGCTTATTCGGGGAGTAAGCCTACAAACTACTGTGCTGTTGGTGTTGTTGGAGGGGGCTGGGGGAGGCGGGACGGTAGGAAAGCTTAAAAAGGTCTGAAAAAGGTATTTCAAGTCGAGTTAAAGATACAGAAATTTTTGGATAGGATATCTTAATTGATTATTGAATAGAATGAAAATTGTAAATAAATAATGTGCATGCTAAACAGTACAGACGATGATTTAAAAAAAAATAAAGAGTACTTATTTTAATTTCCATTTGGTGAAACAACGCTCTATTTGACCGTAGATTTGAAGCAGGCGGCCCACGTGAGCTGGAGGTCGGATCAAGCCTTGTTAGGTCAGATGGTAACCCAGGGCATGTCAGTAGATCTCAAAAAATGCTGAACATGACAGGTATATGTGTTTTTTGTTTAATAATTTTTCTCATATGAGTTGTTCATGAAAAACTTATTTCGCATTGAACACGGTTTTACGCAGATGCCTCCACTCACACACACACACACACACACACACACACACACATATATATATATAATATATATATATAATATATATATATATATATATATATATATTATATATATATTATAGATATAGTATATATATATATATATATATAGATATATATATATAATATATATATTATAAATTAATATTCATATAATATATATATATGTATATATCTTATATATATATATATATATATATATATATATACATAATATAATATATACCCTGAAAGGGATATTTTAGGAAAAAAAAGGGTCACAAAGTAATTGCTGCCACCTCCATCCCTTTAAGCTCTGCATCAAGAAAACAGGCCTTGCACAGAAAACACTCAGAACGTGAGCCACTTCGTACACCTTCAGAGCAGCAAGTCATGTCAATAAAACAGCACGTCAAACCACGTATACCGTCATTCGCCTGCAGTTTGTCCCGCACTCTGTCTCTCCCTGGGAATCCAGGCCCTTCTTCCATTTCAGTACCTCTTCCGAGTCATTGATGTAGCAATATTGAGGTTTCCCTTCCCTATGGACTTCCTAACAATGTTGAAAAACTCTTTTCGAAAACCTGTAGCTCTTCATTTTCGCTCATTCGGGGAGTAAGCCTATAAGCTACTTTGTTGTTCTTCTCCTTCTTCTTCTTGTTGGTGGGGGTGGGAAAGCTCTATGGAAAAGCCTACAAATGTCAGAAAAAGGATACAGGAATTCTAGGACAGGATATTATGCTTATTCACTGGAATGATTCTGAATGAAAATGTAGAAAATAAATAATGTTCATGGTAAACAGTACATTAAAATTATTTCTAAATAAAACATAGCATATTTATTTTAATTTTCGTTGGTGAAACAACGCTCTATTTGACCACAGATTTTAGCATGTGCATCGAGTAAGCTGGAGGTCAGATCACGCCTTGTTTACGCAAGATTGAGCCATCTAGAAATACTATGATTCATCTTTTCGCCTACTCTAACCTCTGTCCTGTTTCCTCTTCTATTGTCGTTTCTCGCTGTCACTGACCTTACTCTGAAAGATGGAAGGAAGGTTCAAGAATACAGACAAAACATTTGTTTGGATCTGTGTCCTTGGAAATTGCCCCACCGTGAATAATGGAACCACGCCTTTCATTGGACAACACGACTTTAGCTGATCAGCTCGTATAGTGGTTAGTGACGTGGTATGTCACTCAAATATCGCAGGTACTACTGCAGTGTTCTTTAAGCGGTGGGAGGTTGAAACCAACAATCTTTGGAAGCTTGAATTTCAAATCAATGACCCCTTTAGTGTGCTGTTCCACGTGAATAGGTTTTATTACTCAAATAATAATAACAAATAATAATATAAGGTATGACACGATAGGAATGTTGTAATAGTTGCTCGTATTAGTAAAATGTCTTCCTCTCAATTGAGCTGACATTTAAAAATTGGTTCATTGTAATAATATGTTCGAAAGAATTACAATAAATTCCAGTTTTCGTAAGAATATGAACATGAATCAGGGGATGTGTAATTAAATTCATTTTTAAAGAAATATGTGAAATATATAGATTTTATGGAGTGTAGTCTGTCTGGTCCTAATATAACACACATGAAAAATATCTCAGTTCAAATTTCTCTTGAGAAAAAACTGCCAAACTGCAGGGAAAAACCAATAAAAAAATAGCTTATGATAGACTGACCCCCCATCATAAACGAGAAATGGGTACTTCTCTTTCTTGCTGTCAAAAGTTGTATACTCTCTGAAAGTTTGTGTGTACTGTCACCCTGGTTTATATATTATAAATTCCTCTTGAGAATGTTTTAACAAAAGGGGAAACCTGTCCGAATTCATGAGTTTGTTTTCTTTTCTTCTTTTGCTATTTGCATATACATATAAGTACACGTTAGAAGTCTGAACGTTTGACATTCCAGGTAAAAAGGCTGTGTCGTTTAATAAAAAAAATCGAAATGACGGGTTTGGGCCCACCCTCTCAATTCCTGAACTATTTTGTTAGTCGACCATCAGCAATTTTCATCTATAAAAGTGACTGGCATTGGTAAAAATATTAAGAAAACAGTGGCATTTTATTAAAAATGCAATGGCCTCAAACATCAAACATATAAATCAAATGTACAGCATAGCCAGCAGTTCTCTTATCCTAATCATTGTTAACGTTCTGTTTGGCAGTAAGAACATTTTTTTTATAATTATCACAGCCACCAAGACTAAAATTGCTACCAAAGTGATTGCTTATCAAAATAAAATATCTATGCATACTATTCCTTCAACCACCCACCTCCCACAACATTCCAAAATAGAAGAAAACTGTTCAACGCGCCTTAATTTTACCAAGTAAAAAAGTTACAAAAGTTGCAAAGAGGCCACAATGGGAAGGGAATCAGAGCTCCAGAGGGACCTGCTACAGATTCCCGAGAACCTACATCTGCAAACTCTAAGCTCGAAGTGTTCAGGCTCGTCAGCTTCCAGTGACTCATCTTGGGTTGATGATCATTCAGTGCTAGGAGGCAAGACTCAGCACAGGGATTCTCAGCTGTGTGTGGACCATGAAGGAGGTCCAGGACTTATGGCAGGTAATAATAAAGACGGATGGATACATGAGGAGGCAGAGACTCTTCCAGCACCTCTCTTAGCTTGGAAGGTCCCATCCATGACATAGTACTACATGACCTCCAGGCTGTGAAGTGAGAGCATCTCTCAGAAAACTCTAGTAGAATATCATATACCTCTGCTGCCGTTTTCTTTGTCACTTTCATTTGTGCTTCTTCTTCTTCTTCCTTGTTGTTGCTGTCTTCCTTCGTCTCTTTTAGTGCCTTAGGGCTGGTTACACTCATAAAGATTTCCTCATATGTCATGTCTGAGACCACTGGCACTTTATTATAAAGTGTCTCATTATATTCAGCTATTCTTTTGGCCACTGACTTCACAAAGTCATCCTGGTCAGCCCCATCCTCTAAGAAAATGGAATCAGGCCACAGTTTTTGCCATCACTGCATGGCATAACAGCCATGAATATGGCATCATTGCTGGTGAGGTCACACTAGATGTGGGCAACGAGAGGCCGGAATTCGGTAGCTTTTGTGCAAGGATGACTATCTGGACTACGGGCTGAATCAAACAGTCACACTGCATGACAAGTGCATGAGAACAATGTTCCCATTTACAGGTATTGTCGGCCAAGAAACTGGTGGCAGAGTTTCGTAATTTTTCGTTCACCTGCCTGAAGCACGATTCATGCCTTATTTATCTATTTTTCTTTCAAATATGGAAGAACTCATATGAAATGACGTTAAAACAGTCACTGATATCTTTAGAACATTATATGTTATTGTGTAAAACTATTTTCCATATAGCAAATTGACGTGAACGAAACGAAGTGATAAAAAACGTCATATCACAATCACTGATAAACATTACCAAATAGATAGGAGACACCTATCACTAGTAGTATCGTATAAATATAGTCCTTACATTATCATTTCAATATTAAGTTGAAGGTAGTTGAACTATTCCATTTGTTAAATTTTACAGAAACGTTGAAATCTCGCAAAATGCTATCAAATTTAAAAACAAAAAGAAAAAAAACGATAACCTAACAGTGTGAACCATGCGACCTCACTCTATTGCTTTTGATGTCGTTATGTGCACGGGAATCTAATGTCAATGTGTCATTTATCGGTCTAAGAAACATCCCTCGATGAGCGAGAGACAATTATTGCACATTCGTGCAAGTTCCTGTTGGAGAGATATCAAGAAAGCTTACTATACTGGAGAGAATCATACATAGAAGAATCAAATTGTTTAAAGAACGGCAAAGTCTATAACATGGTCCAAGAGGTGGAACACCTCGAAGCACCACAAGAGAGCAAGACAATACAGTAGTGTAAATGTTGCTGAGCAACATTCATTTGTGAATTTTGAATTCTAGTGCCTCGTCACGATATTGCTGAACCAGGAATCATGACTAGCTCTACGCTTATGACTGGTGTCTGATGAATACTTTAGATGGAAGGGAAGAGATTTTTAAATCTACACTTGAAATCTTTGATAGGTGTCTAATGAATAAGTCTAATGAATAAGCAAAACTTATTCTATGAAATGGATGAGAGATTCAGTTAGGCTTACTCTTTTTGTTGTGTTTTTTATCGGTGGCCAGTGAATACCACGGATAGGGAGGGAAACAGTTCCAATGATGCATGCATTTTTTTTCTTCAAAACCTAAAGAATACATTTTTTATTGGAGATACTTTATTAACATCGGCCTAATCCCTCCATCACTCCTATACGCCACCTCCGCTCTCTTCTACATCTCAGGCGACTCGATCCGACTTCTCACTACGAACTCCATCGCGTGAAAGCATCACTAATGATAACGGTTATTTTAAAATTCCCCGCGCCGACAACGGACGCCTTAAAATGCATGTTTATAAAATATTTTCTGTTCAAAGAAACTTTATCTTTCATTCCCCAAAATATGTGCATACACTCGTGTTACACCCTGTATGATTGTTGTAGCCGTCAAAGAGCAACCCTTGATTCAAAGTAGTAGTAGGTTTTTTCTTGAAAAAAGAAGAAAAAAAAAAAAAAAAAAACATACGAAACAGACTTACATGAGAACGTCACCTTTCATATTTCCTTATCCTTTCAGCTACTTATAATATGTGAAACTAATTTTAATTAATTTCCATTTAGAAGAAATGAATAGCTACAGAAAGATCAACCTAAGAAAGCTTTAATGAAAGTAAGCCTTTCTTAATGTATTCGTCAGTTTTGACTCCCACAGCTTTCCAACGTGTCCAAATGAAACAGAATGATATGCAAGGAATTCGATAAAAAATAAAAGACTGAATTATATTCGTTTGATTTTTTTATGATTGCTTTTTGACTTTGAATAACTGGGTCTGAGTAAATATGTTAAGCAATTATGAAAAGGATAAGAAGAAAGGCGAACGACTGGCAATAAAATAAAACAGGAATAACGGGAATAATCAAATAAAGCAGATTAATATAATATTGTCGATTTAAATATTCATTCTAATTACGTAATCCGAGACGAGTATATGCTGAAAATAGACCTGGGTTAATCATGTGTGAAAATCAGAAGTCCCATTTAGGCCCACTAAATATGTCATGCAAATTATTTTATTGATCAAAGGACAAAATTTAGTTTAATTAAACATCGTTTTCAAAGAATGTTAACGCCTTGGTGTATTACATATCGGCTGTAGGAGACGAAATGACAACACCCCAGTGCAGTACGATACGTTGAGTCAAGACTCGAGTGGCAGCAAAGCCAACTTCAAAACTTCGGTATGCTGTCACGAAGCTAGAGTTGAGAATAAAATTAGAAATCGTGGACCCATCGGTATATATTTTCTTACTTTGCAAAATAATTATCTTTAATATGTTGAATAAGTCTACTCAATTCTAATGTAATTTATTTCAAGTATAGCCCCTTCCAAAGGAAATGTTATTTATTGTTAAGTAAATAATCTGGCACCTGCATTATGGCAATATTTCCATAAACGAACAATGAATTAAGAAACTACGCCAATTCTTCGTTGGCCGACAGTACATGTATTGAATGATGAGCACAAGAGTAATCCAGCAAAAAGATAAGTCTTAGAATTCTCTAGAAGACCTTCTATCCAGCAAAAGATGAGTCTTAGAATTCTCCAGAGAACCTTCTGTCCTGTCCTGAGTGTTAGCCTTTATATCACACAAGAAAATGTAAATTCTTAAATGTCCTCAAGTTTTTACATTTTCAATAACCAACAATTTCACTCGAGTCCCCATTTGCCACTAACATTTAGTTGATTGATTCTCTGACAGACCTTTACATTCTTCAGCCATCTGAAAGTGCACATGATTTTGTAACTTCTGACCTTCTTCTCTATGATGAATGAGCCTGAGATGGGCTTCCTTTCACAATGCTAAACAGTGAACCAGTTACACAGAACTCGCTCCCAGCTTGACGAACTTTACTACAGAGCTTTTCATTAAGGCCCCTTGATATCATCATCATCATAATAAGAAGAGCTTGTTTAATATTTTTAAATTTTTTTGTTTTTGGGGGGGAAGCATCCATACATTGAGTATTCCACTTCTTTTATATTCCAGAAGGCATTTCAGAACAGCAAAACACAAAGTACAAAATTTTTGCTGATAAAGTTTGCCAATGACTGTAGACTGCAGCTTGGTACAAATGTGTGCATAGCATAACAAAGTCCTACCACACAAAAAAACAAAAAACAATATGACCTCAGTGGCGTGGTCGGTTGGTCTTGTATTTCTAATGATAGAATTTCTCTAGACGTGGTTCGGAAGTCACGTAAAGCCGTTGGTCCCGTTGCTGAATAACCATTGGTTCCATGCAACGTAAATCACCAAAAAAAAAAGAAAAAAAAAACACAAAAAACACTTGAATCTCAGATTGGCATCTGCTATGACAAAAGCTAACATAAAACTTCAGAAAAGTACTGGTTTGGCTTATCTCTCCAATCATCTCTCATCCAGACGCTGAAAAATAGCAGCTAAACTTCAGGGGGGTAACTATGCATCAATCTTTTCGGGTGTCACTAACTAGCTGCTATCTTTGTAGAAGCCGTGGATGGAAACAAATGACATGATAGCGAAAATCTTGTTCAGGCAATCTATAATGTTTTCCCAGTAATCAAAGAATGATCGTAACAGGGCTATTCAACAACTCTGCCCCGAATACTTGGACTTCTAGTGTATAGATATTGTGAACAAACATCAATAAATAACTCCTTTAAGCATTGTTCCTCGTCACCTCAGTATGAATGGATGATTGCTCTTTTACACTAGTGACCATTAATATGTGGTCTATGGCATGCACACTTAGGCTACACCTATGGAGATCAGTAGTTGCTGTGAACTATCAAGTCTTTTTTTTTTCTTTTTCTTTCTTTTTTTAAGTAGGACCTACTTAGTGACACTAGAAACCAGGAGTTATGCAAACTCTCTTCATGGGGGCCCCTTCAGCCTTTGGCTAGATTGCTTTCCACAAGGAAGTAAAGTGGCACCCTGGTTGGGCAGCAGTCCTTGCCCAAGGGTAACAAGAAGCCCACAATGACTTTTAGCTGGCTGTGCTTTGCAGATATTTTACTTAGTTCCAACGTGGCCTGTGGGCTTACAGTTTAATTTACTGTAACAGTGCAACCAGTAGGGTTGGAGGTTTCTTGGATTAGCTCTTTGGATCATTTTGTGAAGATAAAAATTAAGGATTTAGTAAGCTCGCCAGCCATAAATTTACTTTACCTTTACATACAAAATTTCGAAAAATAAGCTTTAGCCACCTTTCTGCATTTCCCTTCGACTGTAAATCCGGACTTTTCATGATGTGTGGCGCAAGATTTAGCAGATTTCTTTGGAAGTTTCGCTCTGTTTTATCAAACATTACTAAAATTTTCCAACGTTTAATAAAGTCTGTCATTTCCATATAGCCCTAATTTACGCATTAGTAGTAGATGTTGAAACTGATTACTGTTACCCAATATATATATATATATATGTATGTATATATGTGTGTTTGTATGTACTATGGCGCACAAAAGTTCGTTCCCTCCGCTGATCCAGAGTGAACACGAATCCGCGACTATGAAGCCCCGAAGCAGTTGAACAAGTAACTAATTAAGCACCCAACAGATGTCACACCGTCAGGCCAAGGAAGGAGGAGTGGGAAGCAGGTATTTTTCTTGAACAAAGAATAAAGTCTCCATAATCTAATATCGTTATTAAGGTAGTAGTCAATGTTTTTGTTGTTACGGTACTGGGTTTTGCGTGTAAAATGTGCAATTAAGGAAATATGCGAAATGAAAAATTAAAGATTTTGGGGAAGTTTGCTTAGGAAGGGGAAATTCAAAGTTTTTTATTCATGATTATTTTTAATATTTCCTATAGATTATCGTATCTTATCAACAGACACGACTGTTCACAAGATCGATACATAACTTTCACCAACAGTGTTAACGGTGGAGCACTGTAATCTGCAAGCCACTCATATATATATATATATATATATATATATATATATATATATATATATATAGAGGTGGCTTGCAGATTACAGTGCTCCACCGTTAACACTGTTGGTGAAAGTTATGTATCGATCTTGTGAACAGTCGCGTATGTTGATAGAAAAGGAAAAGGTCTTATAGCTGTTTTTAAGGTTTATATATGCTAGCCAGTCAAAGATCAACCTGTGTTAACACTGAACAACATCCATTCTTGTAATACATAATGAAAAAAATATTCGTAGTTTCGTTTATTTGGTTACCAATTACCCAGAAACTCTCTCTCTCTCTCTCTTATCAATTTTTTTGTCTTTATCGCTGTGCTATTATTGATACTTTTGTTGTGCTTTTTTCTTTCTAGCTTTTATTGAATATGAATTTGTTACATTGGTGAAAGTATCTGCATCTTATATTTTGCGTTAGTATTTTAAAAAATTAGCTACATATAGCCATAATTTGTAAAACTTGAGTATATCTTAGTTTTACCAGACCACTGAACTGATAAGCAGCTCTCCTAGGCTGGCCCGGAGGATTAGTTATTTTTAGGTGGCTAGGAACCAATTGGTCACCTAGCAACGGGACCTACAGCTTATCGTGGGATCAGAACCACATTATATCGAACAATGAATTTCTATTACCAGAAATAAATTCCTCTGATTCCGCGATTGCCAAGCCGATAATCGAACTTCGGACCACCGGATTGGTGGCCGAGCGCGAAAATCACTCGTCCAACGAGGAACTACCCCAATAATTTGTAAGTTTCCAAAACCTGGCATCGGGTGTTATCACCCAAATCGCCTGCCTTCTCTATGGGTATTGGCCCAGTCATGCAAAATGTATTATATGTAATGATAGCTAAGAAAATGTCAGTTGGGACAGCGTAAATATAAAAGAGAGGGGGAAACAAGAGAGAGAGAGAGAGAGAGAGAGAGAATTAGTCACAGGAAGAGTCTCCAACAGTAAGCCATAGGGGGACGCAACAAAGTTTTAATCAAAGTGATCCCATAAAATCTTCACCTATGACCTGACCTCTACTCTCTTGCCGGAAACTCGACAGTTCCGGTGACGTCATAAGTTCCACCAACAAGGGGAGGAATGAAGTCAATCCATCACACCTAAAGGACGGCGATAGATAATCTACAACCGATATGAATGACCAACAGGCGGGACAAAAAGCTTATCCCCGCCTATTGTAAGTGGGACATTCTCCTTTGTAGAATCTTCGAGAAGCCCAGCAGCGAAGGAGAGCAACCAGTTGGAAAAAAGAAAGGACCGCCGCACAGCTCTGACGAAAGTAGGTCAGCTACCCAAAGCCAGAACAGTTGCTGTTAACAGAACTTCAAATGATTCGTAGTCTCATTGTTGAATTTGTATCTGCGACTGTATCATTCTAGTGTGAATGAAGGGAAGAAACCTGCACTGCATCTCATTTAAAGACTCCTGAGAAACTCAAACAAATAATATATCTTCTATTATCTATATAGATATCCAATATATTATATATATATATATAATATATCTACTAAATATATATAATATATATACTAATTTATATATATATAAATGTCATTTTACAGCTAATACAACAGTATAATATGAAGATAAACGACCCGTAAAACACTATTTCAACGTTGTAACCATATATAACTAGCACTTCCTTCTGTGCCCCTGATCAATGGTAAAATATGGACGTAGCATGTCTTACAGGAGTATATATACAAAAACATATGTAGTGTGGCAGTAAGTCTCTCTTGGTGACCCAGGATGGTTGGAAATTAAACTATTCCATGGTGATTTCTGGCCTCATTAACTCCCGTCAGGCGACTCGTCCAGTGGTCGGATGTTCTTTGGACACCTGCTCGAGGAGCTGCCTAAGGATTAGTTTGTCGATGTCATCCGATTTCCAATATCCTCCTGACATGTTCGTTTGATTGATGATAGCAGATTCCAGCATTTTCCTTTTGTACGGACAGCTACTTTTGAAAATCAGCTCCGCCCCACTCCAGTTCATAGTATGGCCTTTGTCCCTAATATGTAGGAAAATCCCCGAGTTCTCTGATGCATATCTCACTGATCTTTTGTGTTCTGCTGATCTTTGCGAGATGGATCTACCGGTTTCCCCAACGTAAATCTCATTACAATTGCTACGCGGTATCTTGTAAACTCCGGCTTCTTCTCCTCTTTTATTTAGGTATACGGCAATGAGCGAACTCCCGATGGATTTGGGATAATGGAAAATAAAAGGATTATTAGACCTGAGGTGTTCTGTGGCTTTTTGAATGCTTTCATCGTATGGAATTTTCAATTTATTGCTAAAGTCTATTTGTCTATTGGGAGTGGGACCTCTATAGTATATTGTATTCGCTTTATTTATAGCCTTCTCGATAATGTATGGTGGGTAAAGCAGTTGCATTAGGTGTTGGCGGATCGTGTTGAATTCTTTATCTACGTACCCATTTAAAAATATTCTAAGCCCCCCGAGGAATAGGTTGCACCCGACCATGATATTTACGGATACATCGTGGTAACTTAGGAAATGAATATATGAAACTACGAAAAGTTGGTTTTCTGTGTTCAGTGAATGCATATCTATTCTGCTCTCTTATGATTAGTACGTCTAGGAACGGCGGCAATTTTTTCCCGGTTCCTTTTTCCCATTCTGTTTTAAATTTTATTGTCGGAACTAGCGAATTTAGTTGATTGGAAAATGCATTGAAACTTCCCCAGCTAGCATCCCAGTAAGTAAAAATATCATCTACATATCTAAGCCAGACCATAATGCGGGGTTTGATAGAGGACAAAATTTATGTTTCGAAATATTCCATGTGTAAGTTTACTAGAAAGGGGAATAGGGGACTGCCTATGCTGCAACCAAATTTATGTTCATAAAAATTACCATTGAAAGAGAGTTAAAGAGGCCAGAAATCACCAGGGAATAGTTTAATTTCCACCCTACCTGTGTCACCAACAGAGACTTACTGCCATACCTACTTATGTTTTTGTATATACAATCTTGTAAGACATCCATATTCTACCAGTGATCAGGAGCACAGAAGGAAGAACTCGAAATATGTGGTTGCAACGTTAAAATAGTGTTTTATGGGCCTTTTATCTTCATACACTCAAACACACAAATATATATATATATCATATTATATATATATATATATATATCTATATATATAATATATACATATATATATATATATATATATATAATGTTTGTGTTTGCTACCTCAAGAACGTAAGTCGTAAGTGAACTGAAAATTTTGCTAATTTGCTGCTATAGATGTTAGTTTTTCTATAATGTCCCCTGGTTCGAATCCACGGGAGGACGAAAACATATTATCAACTAAAAAATTCCCCTTCAGTTAACATATATGAAAATAGATTGATTCCGAGGTAGAGCGAAGTGGATATTAATGGACATTTGTAGATTAATGCAATTATATATGAATCACGTTGATGTGATAAAAAAAATTCATTATATATATATTATATATAAATATATATATATATAAGATATATATATATATATATATATATAATATATAGATATATATATATATATTATATATATATATATATATATATATATATAAATATATATATATACACCATATATATATAAATATATATATATATATATATATATATATATATATATAATATATATATATATGTATATATACATATGTTTATATATATATGTGTTGTAAATATATATATATATATATTATATATATATATATCTATATATATACAATATATGATAGTTTTATTACGGCATGGTGGAGGGGGTTCCATATCGATTCTAATTACAAATACAACGAGATCGACGTTGATTTGAAATGGTCAGAATCGATATAAACCTTTAGCCTCTCTTGATAGCCGTTTCGGTAGCGTCACTGTCCGATCCTGATTTCGTTCCCCGTCCAACTGGACGGTGGTTCGATCCCATGGGGGTACGAAATTATTATCAACTAGAAAATTCCCCCTCGGTACATATATGAAAATATATCAATTCCGAGGTAGAGCGAATTAGATATTAAAGGACATTTTGTAGCTCGAATGATTTATATGAATCACGGTGATAATAAGGCTGCGTGGGTCAAACGCTCGAATCGGCTAGCATGGTGGAGGGGGTTCCATATCGATTCTAATTACAAATACAACGAGATCGACGTTGATTTGAAATGGTCAGGATCGATATAAACCTAGACTTTCAGCCTCTCTTGATAGCCGTTTCTGGTAGCGTCACTGTCCGATCCTGATTTCGTTCCCCGTCCAACTGGACGGTGGTTCGATCCCATGGGGGTACGAAATTATTATCAACTAAAAAATTCCCCCTCGGTACATATATGAAAATATATCAATTCCGAGGTAGAGCGAATTAGATTTAAATTAAAGGACATTTTGTAGCTCGAATGATATATATATATATATATATATATATATATATATATATATGTGTGTGTGTGTGTGTGTCAAACCTTTAGCCGAAAGCAAGCACCCATCATGATCCCTGTTGCATCATGGTTAGAAAAATCCCTCCATCGATTAGAAAAATTCATTCCTCTGGTTAGGATATTCTTTCCATTGGGTTAGAAATTCCCTCCATTAGTTAGAAAAACCTTCCATTGGTTAAAAATTCCTTCAATTGGTTAGAAGATTCCTTTTATTGGTTAGAAAATTCCTTCCATTGGTTAGAAAGATTCCTTTTATTGGTTTAGAAAAAAAATTCCTTCCATTGGTTTAGAAGATTCCTTCCATTGGTTAGAGGATTCTTTTTTAGGTTAGAAGATTTCCTTCCATTGGTTAGAAGATTCCTTTTATTTGGGTTAAAAATTTCCTTCCCCATTGGTTAGAAGATTCCTTTTTTTAATTGTTATTCCTTCCATTGGTTAGAAGCTTCCTTCCATTGGTTAGAAGACTTCCTTTTATGGTTGAAGATTCCTTCCATTGGTTAGAAGATTCCTTTTATTGGTTAGAAGATTCCTTCCATTGGTTAGAAGATTCCTTTTATTGGTTAGAAAATTCCTTCCATTGGTTAGAAGATTCCTTTTATTGGTTAGAAAATTCCTTCCATTGGTTAGAAGATTCCTTTTATTGGTTAGAAGATTCCTTCCATTGGTTAGAAGATTCCTTTTATTGTTAGGAAAATTCCTTTTCCATTGGTAGAAGATTCCTTTTATTGGTTAGAAAAATTCCTTCCATTGGTTAAAGAAGATTCCTTTTATTGGTTAGAAGATTCCTTACCATTGGTTAAAGGATTCTTCCAATTTGGTTAGAGATTCCTTTTATTGGGTTAGAAAATTCCTTCCATTTGGTTAGAAGCTTCCTTTTATATTGGTTTAGAAGATTCCTTCCAGTGGTTAGAGATTCCTTTTATTGGTTAGAAAGATTCCTTCCCATTGGTTAGAAAATTCTTTAATTTGGTTAGAAAATTCCTTCCATTGGTTAGAAGATTCCTTCCATTGGTTAGAAAATTCCTTCCATTGGTTAGAAGATTCCTTCCATTGGTTAGAAGATTCCTTCCATTTGGTTAAATTGAGAAAATTCCTTCTATTGGTTAGAAAATTCCTTCCATTGGTTAGAAGATTCCTTCCATTGGTTAGAAGATTCCTTCCATTGGTTAGAAGATTCCTTTTATTGGTTAGAAAATTCCTTCCATTGGTTAGAAGATTCCTTCCATTGGTTAGAAGATTCCTTTTATTGGTTAGAAAATTCCTTCCATGGTTAAAGAAAATTCCTTTTTATTAGGTTGAAAATTCTTCCATTGGTTAGAAGATTCCTTTTATTGGTTAGAAAATTCCTTCCATTGGTTAGAAGATTCCTTCCATTGGTTAGAAGATTCCTTCCATTGGTTAGAAGATTCCTTTTATTGGTTAGAAAATTCCTTCCATTGGTTAGAAGATTCCTTTTATTGGTTAGAAAATTCCTTCCATTGGTTAGAAGATTCCTTTTATTGGTTAGAAAATTCCTTCCATTGGTTAGAAAGATTCCTATGGTTTGAAAAATTCCTTCCATTGGTTAGAAGATTCCTTTTATTGGTTCCGAAAATGGTTAGAAGATTCCTTCCGATGGGTTAGAAAGATTCCTTTTCCATTGGTTAGATTAGATTCCTTCATTGGTTAGAAGATTCCATTTTAATTGGTTTAAAAATTCCTTTTCCATTTGGTTAGAAGATTCCTTCCATTGGTTAGAGATTCCTTTTCCATTGGTTAGAAGATTCATTCCATTGGTTAGAAATTTCCTTTTTATTGGTTAGAAAATTCCTTCCATTGGTTAGAAGATTCCCTTTTTTTGTTAGAAAAATTCCTTCCATTGGGGGGGGAGAAGAATTCCTTCCATTGGTTAGAAGATTCCTTTTATTGGTTAGAAGATTCCTTCCATTGGTTAGAAGATTCCTTCCATTGGTTAGAAGATTCCTTTTATTGGTTAGAAAATTCCTTCCATTGGTTAGAAGATTCCTTTTATTGGTTAGAAAATTTCCTTAACCATTGGTTAGAAGATTCCTTTTATTGGTTAGAAGAAAATTCCTTCCTTCCATTGGTTAGAGATTCCTTCCCGGTTAGTGGTTTAGAAAGATTCCTTTTTTATTGGTTAGTTATTCCTTCCATTGGTTAGAAGATTCCTTCCATTGGTTAGAAGATTCCTTCCATTGGTTAGAAGATTCCTTTTATTGGTTAGAAAATTCCTTCCATTGGTTAGAAAATTCCTTCCATTGGTTATAAGATCCCTTTTACCTTTTATTGGGTAGAAGATTCCTTTTATTGGTTAGAAGATTCCTTCCATTGGTTAGAAGATTCCTTTTATTGGTTATAGAAAATTCCTTTCCGGATTGGTTAGAAAATATTCCTTCCATTGGTTAGAAAATTCCTTCCATTTGTTAAAAGATTCCTTTTATTGGTTAGAAAATTCCTTTTCCATTGGTTAGAAGATTTCCCTTCCATTGGGTTAGAAGATTCCTTCCATTGGTTAGAAAAGCCTTCCCATTGTTAAAGATTCCTTTTATTGGTTAGAAAATTCCTTCCATTGGTTAGAAGATTCCTTTTATTGGTTAGAAAATTCCTTCCATTGGTTAGAAGATTCCTTCCATTGGTTAGAAGATTCCTTTTATTGGTTAGAAGATTCCTTCCATTGGTTAGAAGATTCCTTCCATTGGTTAGAAGATTCCTTTTATTGGTTAAAATTTTTCTTTTATTGGTTAGAAAAAAAAAAATTCTTCCATTGGTTAGAAAATTCCTTCCATTGGTTGGAAGATTCCTTCCATTGGTTTAGAAAATTCCTTCGCATTGGTTAGAAGATTCCTTTTCCATTGGTTAGAAGATTCCTTTTATTGGTTAGAAAAAATTTCCTTCCATTGGTTAGAAGATTTCCTTTTATTGGTTTAGAAGATTCCTTCCATTGGTTAGAAGATTCCTTTTATTGGTTAGAAAATTCCTTCCATTGGTTAGAAGATTCCTTCCATTGGTTAGAAAATTCCTTCCATTGGTTAGAAGATTCCTTCCATTGGTTAGAAAATTCCTTCATTGGTTAGAAGATTCCTTCCATTGGTTAGAAAAGAATTCCTTCCATTGTTGGTTAGAAGATTCCTTTTTCCATTGGTTAGAAAGATTTCCTTTTATTGGTTAGAAAATTCCTTCCATTGGTTAGAAGATTCCTTTCCCATTGGTTTTAGAAGATTCCTTCCATTGGTTAGAAGATTCCTTTCCGTTTATTGGTTAGAAGATTCCTTTTCCCATGGTTAGAAGGATTTCCTTTTCCTTGGTTAGAAGATTCCCTTTTATTTGTTTTAGAAAATTCCTTCCATTGGTTAGAAGATTCCTTTTATTGGTTAGAAAAGATTCCTTCCGGTTGGTATGAAAGAATGGTTCCTTCCATTGGGTTAGAAAAGATTCTTTTATTGGTTTTATTCCTTTCCATTGGTTAGAAAGATTCCTTCCATTTGGTTAGAAAAGATTCCGTTCCCTTGGGTAGAAGATTCCTTTTATTGGTTTAAAAGAAAATTCCTTCATTGGTTAGAAGATTCCTTTTATTGGTTTAGAAGATTCCTTCCATTGGTTAGAAGATTCCTTCCATTGTGAGAAAATTCCTTTTATTGTTAGAAGATTCCTTCCATTGGTTAGAAGATTCCTTCCATTGGTTAGAAGATTCCTTCCATTGGTTAGAAGATTCCTTTTATTGGTTAGAAAATTCCTTCCATTGGTTAGAAGATTCCTTTTTTATTGGTTAGGAAAATTCCGTTCCATTGTTAGAAAAGTTCCTTATTGGTTAGAAAGTTCCTTCCATTGGTTAGAGATTCCTTTTATTGGTTAGAAAAATTCACCCATTGGTTAGAAAGATTCCCTTTTATTGGTTTTATTCCTTCCCATTTGGTTAGCCAAGATTCTCCATTGGTTAGAAGATTCCTTTTCCCATTGGTTAGAAAATTCCTTCCATTGGTTTAGGAATTATTCCCTTTTATTGTTAAGAAGATTTTCCTTTCCCTTGGTTAGAAGATTCCTTTTATTGGTTAGAAAATTCCCTTTCAATTGGTTAGAAGATTCCTTCCATTGGTTAGAAAAAGATTCCTTCCAATTGGTTAAGAAATATTCCTTTTATTGTGTTAGAATTCCTTCAATTGTTAGACTGGATTCCTTTTATTGGTTAAGCAAAATTTCCTTACATTGGTCTGAAGATTCTTTTTATTGGTTAGAAAATTCTTACCATTTGGTTAGAAGATTTCCTTTTGCATGGTTAGAAAAAATTCCTTTTGCCATTGGGTTAGAAGATTCCTTTTTATTGGTTAGAAAAAATTCCTTCCAATTGGTTAAGAAAAGATTCCTTTCTATTGGTTTCAGAAAATTTCCCTTCAATTGGTTAAGAAGATTCCTTTTATTGGTTAGAAGGATTCCTTTCCATTCGGTTAGAAGGATTCCTTCCATTGGTTAGAAGATTCCGTTTCCAATTGGTTAGAAAGATTCCTTTTCTGGTTAGAAAATTCCTTCAATTGGTTAAGAAGAATTCCTTTTATTGGTTAGGAAAATCCTTCCATTATGGTTAGGAAGATTTTCCTTTTATTGGTTAGAAAGATCCTTTTCCATTGGTGAGAAAGATTCCTTTACATTGGTTTAGAAGATTCATTCCATGGTTAGAAGATCCTTTATTGGTTAGAAAAGATTACCTTTTTCCATTGGTTAGAAGATTCCTTTTATGGTTAGAAAATTCCTTCCAATTGGTTGAGAAAGATTCCTTTTTGAATGGTTAGAAAATCCTTCCAATTGGTTAGAAGATTCCTTTTATTGGTTAGAAAAGATTCCATTCCATTGGTTAGAAGATTCCTTTTATTGGTTGTTAGAAGATTCCATTTTCCATTGGTTAGGAAGATTCCTTTTATTGTTAGAAAATTCCTTCCAATTGGTTTAGAAGATTCCTTTTATTGGTTAGAAGATTCCTTCCATTGGTTAGAAGATTCCTTTTAATTGGTTAAAAAGAAGATTCCTTTCATTGGTTAGACAGATTCCTTTTCCATTGGTTAGAAAAGATTCCTTCCATTGGTTAGGAAGATTCCTTTTATTGGTTAAGAAAAATTTCCTTCCAATTGGTTAGGAAAGATTTCCTTTTATTGGTTAGAAAATTCCTTACCATGGTTAGAAGATTCCTTTTATTGGTTAGAAGATTCCTTTTCCATTTTGGTTAGAAGATTCCTTTCCATTGGTTAGAAAGATTCCTTCCATTGGTTAGAAGATCCTTTATTGGTTAGAAAATTCCTTCCAATTGGGTTGAGTAAGATTCCTTTTAATTGGTTCTAGAAAATTCCTTTTTCCATTGGGTTTAGAAGATTCCCTTTTATGGTTAGGGGGGAAAATTCCTTCCATTGGTTAGAAGATTCCTTTTATTGGTTAGGAAAATTCCTTCCATTGTGGTTAGAAAGATTCCATTTTATGGTTAAAAAGAAGATTCCTTCCATTGGTTTAGAAGAGATTCCCCTTTTATTGGTTTAGAAGGATTCCCTTTCCATTGGCGTTAGAAGATTCCTTCCATTGGTTAGAAGATTCCTTTTGTATTTGTTAGAAAAAATTCCTTCCACTTGGTTAGAAGATCCTTTTATTGGGTTAGAAAAATTCCTTCCAATTGGTTAGGAAACATTCCTTTATTGGGTTAGAAAATTCCTTCCATTGTTAGGTTGATTCCTTTTTTGGGTTAAGGAAAATTCCTTCCATTGGTTTAGAAAAGATCCCTTCCATTGGGTTAGGAAGATTCCTTTTTCCATTGGTTAGAAAAGATTCCTTCCATTGGTTAGAAAGATTTCCTTTTATGGTTAGAAAATTCCTTTCCATTGGTTAGAAGATTTCCTTTTCCATTGGTTAGAAAATTCCTTCCATTGGTGAAAAAGAAGATTCCTTCAATTGGAGTTAGAAAGATTCCTTTCCCATTGGTTAGAAAATTCCTTCCATTTGGGTTAGAAGATTTCCTTTTATTGGTTAGAAAATTATTCCCTTCCATTGGTTAGAAAAAAGATTCCTTTCCATTAGGTTTAAGGAAAGAGTTCCTTCCAGTTGGTTAAGAAAATTCCTTTCAATTGGTTAGATGATTCCTTTTCATTGGGTTAGAAAATCCTTTCAATTGGTTAGAGATTCCTTTTTTATTGGTTAGAATATTACCTTCCATTGGTTAGAAAAAAATTTCCTTCCAATTAGGTTAGGAAGATTCCTTTTCCATTGGTTAGAAAAGATTCCTTCCATGTTTGGTTAAGAAGATTCCCTTTTCATTGGTTAGAAAAATTCCTTCCATTCTGGTTAGAAGATTCCTTCCATTGGTATTAGAAAATTCCTTCAAGTGGTTAGAAAGCTTTGTTTTATTGGTTAGAAGATTCCTTTCCATTGGTTTAGGAAGATTCCTTTTATTGGGTTAGAAAATTCCCATTTCCAATGGTTAGGAAGATTCCTTCCATGGTTTAAAAAAGAAAATTCCTCCAATTGGTTAGAAGATTCCTTTTATGGTTAGAAAGAATTCCTTCCATGGTTGAGAAAAATTCCTATCCATTGGTCGAAATTTAGGACAGATTCCTTCCATTGGTTAAGAAAATTCCTTCCAATTGGTTAGAAAACTTCCTTCCATTGGTTAGAAAATTCCTTTCCAATTGTTTAAGGAAAGAAAGATTCCACTTCCATTGGTTAGGAAAATTCCTTCCAATTGGTTAGAAAAGATTCCGCCCATTGTTCGGAAAATTACCTCAATGGGTTAGAATAGAAGATTCCTTTCCATTGTTTAGAAAAATTCCTTCAATTGGGTTAGGAAAAAGATTCCCTTCCATTGGTTAGGAAAATCCTTCCATTGGTTAGAAGATTCCTTCCCCATTTGGTTAGGAAAATTCTTCAGGTTATGGAGTTCCTAACCATTGGTCTAGAAGATTCCTTCCATGGTTAGAGAGATTCCTTTTAGTTGGTTAGAAAAATTCCTTCCATTGGTTTAAGGAAGATTCCCTTCCATTGGTTGTAGAAAAGATTCCTACCATTGGTTAGAAAATTCATTCATTGGTTTAAAGATCCTTCCATGGTTAGAAAATTCTTCAATTGAGTTAGAAAGATTCCTTTTATTGGTTAGAAGATTCCTTCCCATTGGTTAGGGAAAAATTACTTCCATTGGTTAGAAGATTCCCTTCCATTGGTTAGAAATTCCTTCAATTGGTTTAGAAGATTCCTTCCATGGTTAGAAAAAAATTCCTTTTCCCAATTGGTTAGAAAGATTCCTTCCCAATTGGTTAGAAAATTCCTTCAATTGGTTAGGAGATTGCCTTCCATTGGCGTTAGAAAAAAATTCCTTACAATTCGGCGTTAGGAAGATTCCTTCCATTGGTTAGAAAAAATTCCTTCAATTGGGTTAGAAGCTTCCTTTTTCATTGGTTAGAAAATTCCTTCCCTTGGTTAGAAATTCCTTTCCATTGGTTAGAAAATTCCTTCCATTGTTAGAAGAAATTTCCTTCCATGGTTAGAAAAAAGATTCCTTCCAATTGGGTTAGAAGATTCCTTGTATTGGTTAGGAAAAATTCGTTCCAAATTGGTTAGGAAGATTCCTCCATTGGTTATAGAAGATTCCTTTCCCATTGGTTTAGAAAATCCTTACAATTGGTTTAGAAGAAGTCCTTTCCAAAAAAAAAATTGGTTAGAAAATTCCTTCCAAAAAAAAAAAAAAAAAAATTTTGGGGGGGTTTTTTAGGAAAAGATTCCTTTTATTGTTGGTTAGAAATTCCTTCCAATGGGTTAGAAAGATTGCCTTTTATTGGTTAGAGATTCCTTCCAATTGGTTAAAAATTCCTTCCATTGGTTAAGGAAAAGATTTCCTTTTAGTGGTTTAGAAAATTTTCCAACTTGGTTAGAAGATTCCTTCCATTGGTTAGGAAAAATTCCTTCAAAGTCGGTTAGAAGATTCCTTTTGTAATTGGTTAGGAAGTTCCTTTCCATGGTTAGGAGTTTCATTTAGGTTAGCCAAAAGTTCCTTCCATGGTTAGAAAAGATTCTTTATTGGTTAGAAAAATTCCTTCCATTGGTTAGAAGAAGATTCCATTCCATTGGGTTAGAAGATTTCCTTCCATGGTTAGAAGAAGGCCTGCCATTGTGGGTTAGAAGAATTCCTTTTATTGGTTAGAAAATTCCTTCCAAAATTGGTAGGAAGATTCCTTTTATGGTTAGAAAAAAATTCCTTCCATTGGTTAGAAGGGATTCCCTTTTATTGGTTAGAAAATTCCTTCATTGGTTAGAAGATTCTTTTATTGTTAAGAAGATTCCTTCAATTGGTTAGGAAAAAATTCCTTCCAGTGGTTAGAAGATTCCTTATTGGTTAGAAAATTCCTTCCGTGGTTAGAAGATTCCTTTATGGTTAGAAAATTCCTTCCTTGGTTAGAAGATTCCTTTTATTGGTTAAGGAAAAATTTCCTTTCCATTGGTTAGAACGATTCCTTTATTGGTTAGAAGATTCCTTCCAGGGTGGTTAAGAGATTCCTTTTATGAGTTAGAAGATTCCGTTTATTGGTTAGAGATTCCTTCCAATTTGGCGTTAGAAAGATTTTCCGTTTTATTGGTTAGGAAAATTCCTTCCATTGGTTAGAGTTCCTTTTATTGTTAGAAGATCCTTTTATTGGTTTAGAAGATCCTTATCCATTGGTTAGAAAAGATTCCCTTTATTGGTTTAGAAGATTCTTCCAATTTGGTTAGGAAGATTCCCTTTTCCATTGGTTTGAAGAAAAATTCCTTCCAATTGGTTAGAAAAATTCCTTCCATTGGTTAAGAAGATTCCTTTTACCTTGGTTAGAAGATTCCTTCCAGGTTGGTTAGAAAGATTCCTTTTATTGGTTAGAAAATTCCTCCAATTGGTTTAGAAGATTCCTTTTATTGGTTAGACCAAATTTTCCTTCAATGGTTAGAACGATTCCTTCCATTGGTTAGAGATCCTTCCATTGGTTAGAAGAATTCATTTTATTGGTTAGAAAAAAATTCCTTACCTTGGTTTAGGAAGATTCTTTATTGGTTAGAAAATCTTCCATGGTTAGAAGATTCCTTTTTATGGTTAGGGAAAAATTCCTTCCAATTGGTTAGAAGGATTCCTTCCATTGGTTAGAAAATTCCTTCCATTGGTTAAAGAAGATTCCTTTTATTGGTTAGAAAATTCCTTTCAATTGGTTAGAAGGTCCTCCATTGGTTAGAAGATTCCCCTTCATTGGTTAGGAAAGATTCCTTTTAATGGTTAGAAAAATTCCTTTCCAATTGGGTTAGAAGAATTCCTTTATTGGTTAGAAAAATTTCTTCCATTGGTTAGAAGGATTCCTTTTAATTGGTTAGAAAAAATTCCTTCCATTGGTTAGGAAAAGATTCCTTCCATTGGTTAGAAAATTCTTCCATGGTGAGAAGATTCCTTTTATGGTTAGAAAATTCCTTCCATTGGTTAGAAGACTTCCTTTTCCAATTGGTTAGAAAATTCCTTCCAATTGGTTGTAGAAGATTCCTTTTCCATTGGTTAGAAAAGATTTTCCCTTCCGTTCGGTTAGAAGATCGATTCCTTTTATTGGTTAGCAAAAGATTTACTTCCATTGGTTAGAAAATGCCTTCCTTTTATTGGTTAGAAAATCTTCCTTCCATTGGTTAAAAGAAAATTTCCTTTGTCAATGGTTAAGAACGAGTTCCTTCCCATTTGGTTAGTAATAACTTCCTTTTCAAAATTGGGTTAGAAGATTCCCTTTTTGCCATGGTCTTAAGAAGAAATTCCTTCCAATTGGTTAGAAGATTCCCCTTTTCCACTTGGCTTAGAAAATTCCTTCCAATTGGTTAGAAGATTCCTTTTCATTGGTTAGAAATTAGCCATTCCCTTTTAATGGTTAGAAGATTCCTTCCAATTCGGTTAGAAAAGATTCCTTTGATTGGTTAGAAGATTCCTTGCCAGTTGGTTAGGAAAAGAATTCCTTTCCATTGGTTAGGAAAGATTCCTTCCAGTGGGTTAGAAAGATTTCCTTCCATTGGTTAGAAGATTACCTTTTATTGGTTAGAAAAGATTCCTTCATTGGCGTTAGGAAGGATTCCTTTTCCATTGGGTTAGAAAAATTCCTTCCATTTGTTCCGAGATTGGTTTATTGGTTAAAAAATTCCTTAACCAATGGTTAGAAGGAATTCTTCCTTCAGTTGGTTAGAAAAGATTCCATTCCAATCGGTTTAGAAGGATTCCTTTTATTGGTTAGGGAAAAACAATTCCTTCTCCATTGGTTAAGGAAGCTTCCTTTTATGGTTAGAAAATTCCTTCCATGGGGTTAGAAGATCCTTTTCCTTGGTTAGAAAATTCCTTCCATTGGTTAGAAGATTCCTTTTCATTGGTTAGAAAAGATTCCCTTCCATTGGGTTAGAACGATTCCCTTTGATTGGTCGCTTAGGAAATTAAAAAATCCTTCAAAAATTGGTTGAGAAAGATTCCTCCCTCCGACTTGTTTAGAAGATGCCTCCATTGGTTAGAAGATTACCTTTTATTGGCTTAGAAAAATTTCCTTTCCATTGGTTAGAAGATTAACCGTTTATTCGGTTAGAAAAATTCCTTTCCCATTGGTTAGAAGAATTCCTTTTCATTGGTTTAGAAGAATTTCCATTCCATTGGTTAGAAATTGTTTCCATTGGTTAGAAAAAATCCTTTTTTTTCCCATTGGTTAGAAGATTCCTTTTCTTAAAGGTTAGAAAATTCCTTCCATTGGTTAGAAGATTCCTTTTATTGGTTAGAAAAATTAACTTCCTTCAACTTGGTTAGAAGATTTCCTTTCCCATTTGGGTTAGAAAGAATTCCTTCCATTGGTTAGAAGATTCCTTATTTGGTAGAAAAATTTCCCTCCATGGTTAGAAGATTTCCTTTTTATTGGGTTTAGAAAATTATTCCTTCCAATTTGGTTTAGAAGGCCGATCCTTCCAATTTTGTAGAAGATGCCTTTCCATTGGTTAGAATGAAAATTCCTTTCCGTTGGTTAGAAGATTATCCTTTTATTGGTTGAGAAAAATTCTTCCATTGGTTTAGAAGATTCCTTTTAATTCGGTTAAGAAATTAACCAATTCCTATTTCAATGGTTTAGAAGATTCCTTGTTATTGGTTAGAAGGATTCCTTCCAATTGGTTAAGAAGATTTCCTTTCCCATTGGTTAGAAAAATTCCTTTCCATTGGTTAGAAGATTTCCTTTTATTGGTTAGAAAAAAGATTCCTTCCATTTCGGTTAAGGGAAGAATTCCTTTGTTTAATTTGGTTGTAGGAAAATTCCTCTTCCATTGGTCAGAAGATTCCTTTCCATTGGTTAGAAATTACTTCCATTGTTTAGAAGATTCCTTTTATTGGGTTAGAAATTCCTTCCATTGGTTAGAAGATTCCTTCATTGGTTAGAAGATTCTTCATTGTTGGGACAATTCCTACCTTGGTTAGAAGATTCCTTCATGGTTAGAAAATTCTTTCCAATTGGTTAGAAGATTTCCTTGTTTATTGTTTAGAAATTCCTTCCATTGGTTCATAAGATTCCTTTTTATTGGTTAAGAAGATTCCTTCCAATTGGTTAGAAAAATTCTTCCATGGTTATTCCAGATTCCTTTTATTGGTTATAAAATTCTTCCATTGGTTAGAAAAGCATTCCTTCCATTGGTTAAAAATTCCTTCAATTGGTTAAGAGAAGATTTACCTTTTCTTGGTTAGAAGATTCCTTCCATTGGTTAGAAGATTCCGTTTATTGGTTAGAAAATTCCTTCCTTGGTTAGAAGATTCCTTTTATTGGTTAGAAAAGTCCTTCCATTGGTTAGAAAATTCCTTTCCTTGTTATTTTAAGATTCCCTTCCATTTTTAGGAAGTTCCTTCCATTGGTTGAAAAGATTCCTTTATTGGTTAGAAAATTCCTTCCATTGGTTAAGAAAGTTCCTTTTATTGTTAGAAGTACCCAGCCTTTCCTTGTGCTAGACGATTCCTGGTTATTGGGTTTAAAAGAAAATTCCTTCCTTGTGTGTGTGGTTAGAAGATTCCTTTAATTGGTTGTTAGGGTAAGTGTTGGACTTTCCTTCCATTGGGTTAGAAATTCCTTCCCTTGGTTAAGAACATTCCTTTATTGGTTAGAAAATTCCTTCCGTTGGTTAGAGATTCCTTTTATTGGTTTAAAAATTCCTTCCTTGTTAAGAATTATTCCTTTTATTTATTGGTTTAGGAAAAATTCCTTCCATTGGTAGAAGATTCCTTATTTATTGGTTAGAAATTCCTTCCATTGGTTAGAGATTCCTTTTATTGGTGTAGACGATTCCTTTTATGGTTAAGCCGATTCCTTTTCCATTGGTTAGAAAAGATTGCCTTATTTATTGGTTATAAAATTCCTTCCATTGGTTTATCAGTTCTTTTATTGGTTAAGAAGATTCCTTTATTATTGGTTAGCCAAGAGTTTTTCCTTCCATTGGTTAGAAAAGATTCCTTTTATTGGTTAGAATATTCCTTCCATGGGTTAGAAAATTCCTTCTCATGTTAGAAGATTCCTTCCATTGGTTAGAAAATTCCTTCCATTTGGTTAGAAGAATTCCTTTATTGGTTGAACATTCCTTCCATTGGTTAAAAAAAGAAGATTCCTTTTTATTTGTTAAAATTCTTCCAATTGGTTAGAAATTCTTTTATTGTTTAAGAAAATTCCCTTCAATTGGTTAGAAGATTCCATTCCATTGGTTAGGAAGATTCCTTCCATTGGTTAGAAGATTCCTTTTATTAGGTTAGAAAATTCCTTCCATTGGGTTAGAAGATTTCCTTTTATTGGTAGAAAATCCTTACCATTGTTAAAAGATTCCTTTTATTGTTTAGAAAAATTCCTTCCATTGGTTTTGAAATATTCCTTCCTGTTAAGGAAAATTCCTTTTCCATTGGTTAGGAAGATTCCTTTTATTGAGTTAGAAAAATTCCTTCCAATTGGTTTAGGAAAGATTTCCTTCCATTGGTTAGAAAAGATTCCCTTTCCATTTGGTTAGAATATTCCTTTTATTGTTAGAAAAATTCTTCCATTGGTTAGAAGATTCCTTTTATTGTTAAAAATTTCCTTCCATTGGTTAAAATTGAGATTCCTTTTATTGGTTAGAAAATTCCTTCCATTGTTAAGATTCCTTCCATGTTAAGAAAAATTCCTTTCCACCTTGGTTTAGAAAAGATTCCTTTTATTGGTTAGAAAAAATTCTTC
Source organism: Macrobrachium nipponense (assembly GCF_015104395.2). NCBI lineage: Eukaryota > Metazoa > Arthropoda > Malacostraca > Decapoda > Palaemonidae > Macrobrachium > Macrobrachium nipponense. The sequence continues at coordinate 28,811,641 of NC_087220.1, read as the reverse complement.
CAATTGGTTAGAAATTCCTTTTTGGTTAGACAATTCCACTTCAAATTGGGTTAGAAATTCCTTCCATTTGGGTTATATAAGATTCCTTCATTGGTTGGAAGATTCCTTTATTGGTTAGAAAATTCCTTTCCAATTGGGTTTAGAAGATTCCTTTTAATTGGTTAGAAAATCCTTAATTGTTGAAAGATTCCTTCATTGGTTAGAAGATTCCTTCCATTTGGTTAGAAGATTCCGTCCATTTGGTTAGAAGATTCCTTTTTATTGGTTAGAAAATTCCTTCCATTGGTTTTGAAGATTCCTTTTTATTTGTTAAGAAAATTCCTTTTCAATTGGTTGAGAAAATTCCTTCCAATTGGTTAGAAGATTCCTTCCATTGGTTTAGAAGCCTTCCTTCCATTGGTTAGAAAATTCCTTCCATTGGTTATCAAGGATTTCCTTTATTGGTTAAGAAAATTCCTTCCATTGTGGTAGAAGATTCCTTTATTGGTTAGAAAATTCCTTCTCATTGGTTTGAAGAATTCCTTCCATGGTTAGAAAATTCCTTCCATTGGTAAAATTCCTTTTAATTGGTAGAAATTCCTTCCATGGTTAGAAGACTCCTTTTATTGGTTAGAAAATTCTCTTCAATTGGTTAAGAAGATTCCTTTACCATTGGTTAGAAAATTCCTTCCATTGGGTTAGAAGATTCCTTTTATGGTTTTTTAGAAAATTCACTTCCATTGGTTAGAAGATTCCCTTTTATTGGTTAAAAGAAATTCCTTCCATTGTTTAGAAGATTCCTTCCAATTGGTTAGAAGATTCCTTCCATTGGTTTAAAGAATTCCCTTCCATTGGTTAGAAGATTCCTTTTCTTGGTTGAAATTCCTTCCATGGTTAAAGGATTCCTTTTATTGGTTAAGAAATTTCCTTCCAATTGGTTATAAGAAAATTCCTTTTATTGGTTAGAAAATGCCCTTCCATTGGTTAGAAACTTAGTCCTTTTATTGGTTAGAAGCTTCTTCCTATTGGTTAGAAACTTCCTTCCATTGGTTGAAAAGATTCCTTTTATTGTTTAGAAAATTCCCTTCCATTGGTTTAAGAAGATTCCGTTTATTGAGTTAGAAAATTCCTTTCCTTGGTTAGAAAGATTCCTTTTTTGGTTAGAACGAAAATTCCTTCCAATTGTTTAGAAGATTCCTTTTATTGGTTAGAAGATTCCTTCCATTGTTAGAAAGCATTCCCTTTTTTTGGTAGAAGATTCCTTCCATTGGTTAGAAGATTTCCTTTTCCATTGGATTAGAAAAAGATTCCTTTTATTGGTTAGCCAAATTCCTTCCATTGGTTAGAAATTCCTTTTATTGTTAGAAATTCCTTTATTTGGTTATAAAGATTCCTTACATTGGTTAGAAAATTTCTTTATTGTTAGAATTTCCTTCCAATTGGTTCTAGAAGATTACCTTTCCTATTGGTTTGAAGAAAATTCCTTCCATTGGTTATTAAAATTCCTTCCATTGGTTAGAAGATTCCTTTTATTTGTTAGAAAAATTCCTTCCATTGGGTTAGAAGATCCTTTTTTTTAATTGGTTAGAAAATTCCTTCCCTTGTTTAGAAGGATTCCTTTTATTGGTTAGAAAATTCCTTCCAATTGGTTAGAAGATTCCTTCCTATTGTTTAGAGATTATTCCTTTATTGGTTAAGAAATTCTTCCATGGTTTGAAAAGATTCCTTTTATTGGTTAAGAAAAATTCCTTCCATTGGGGTTAGAAAGATTCCTTTCCATTTGTTTAGAAGATATCCTTTTATTGTTAGAAAGATTCCTTCCATTGGTTGAAGATTCCTTTTATTGTTAAGAAATTCCTTTCCATTGGTTTAGAAAAGATTCCTTTTATTGGTTAGAAATTCTTCCATTGGTTAGAATATTCCCTTTTAAATTGGTTCCGAAATTCCCTTCCATTGGTTAGAAAGATTCCTTTTATTGGTTAAAAATTCCCTTCCATTGAAGTTAAGAAGATCCTTTTATGGTTAAAAATTCCTTTTCCATTGGTTAGAAAAAGATTCCTTTTATTGTTAGAAGATTCCCTTCCATTGGTTAGAAGATTCCTTTTTATTGGTTTAGAAAAATTCCTTCCATTGGTTAGAATAGTCCTTTTATTGGTTAGAAGATTCCTTTCCTTGGTTAGAAAGATTTCCTTTCCATTGGTTTAGAAAGATTCCTTCCATTGGTTAGAAGATTCCTTCCAATTGGTTAGGAAAATTCCTTCCATTGGTTAAAATTCCTTTTATTGGTTAGAGATTCCTTCCATTGGTTAGACGATTGCTTTTATTGTTAAGAAATTCCTTCCATTGGTTAGAAATTCCTTTTATTGGTTTAGAAAATTCCATTCATTGGTTAGAAGATTCCTTTTAATTGGTTAGAAAGATTCCTTCCATTGGTTAGAAGATTCCTTTTTAATTGGTTAGAAAATTCCTTCCATTGGTTTAGAAGATTCCTTTTACTTGGTTAGAAGATTCCTTCCATTGTTAAAAAGAAGATTTCCTTCCTTGGTTAGAACGATTCTTTCCATTGGTTAGAAGAATCCCTTTTATTGGTTGAAAATTCCCTTTTCCATTGGTTTGAAGAAAATTACTTTTATTGGTTTTTAGAAGATTCCTTCCATTGGTTAGAAGCTTCCTTTTATTGGGTTAGAAGATTCCTTTTCATTGGTTAAGAATTCCTTCCATTGGTTTAGAAGATTCCTTCCATTGGTTCGAAGAATTCCTTTTATTGGTTAGAAAATTCCTTTTCATTGTTAGAAGATTCCTTGTTATTGGTTTAAGAAAATTTTCCTTCATTGGTTAGAAGATTCCTTTTATTGGTTAGAAGATTTTCCTTTTATTGGTTAGAAGATTCCTTCGCATTGGTTAGAAGATTCCGCTTTTCCATTGGTTGAGAAAAAGATTCCCTTTTATTGTTAGAAACTTCCTTCCATTTGTTCGAAGATTCCTTTTATTGGTTAGAAAATGGCTATCCATTTGGTTAGAAGATTCCTTTTATTGTTAAAAATTCCTTCCTTGGTTAAGAAGATTCCTTTTATTGGTTTAAATTCCCTTCCATTGGTTAGAAATTCCTTTTATTGGTTAGAAGATTCCTTTCCATTGGTTAAAGATTCCTTTTATTTGGATTAGGAAGGATTCCTTTCCCTTGTTAGAAGATTCCTTCCATTGGTTAGAAAGTTCCTTTTATTGGTTAGAAAATTCCTTCCATTGGTTAGAAGATTCCTTTATTGTTAGAAAATTCCTTCCAATTGGTTAGGAAGAATTTCCTTTTTGGGTTAGAACCCCATTCCTTCATTTGGTTAGAAAAGATTCCTTTTATGGTTTAGAGAAATTCCCTTCCATTGGTTAGAAAGATTCCTTCCATTGGTTATAAGATTCCTTTCCATTGGTTAGAAGGATTCTTCCAATTGGTTAGAAGTTTCCTTTTAATTGTTAGAAAATTCCCCTTCCATTGGTTAGAAGATTCCCTTTTTATTGTTCGAAAATTCCTTCCATTGGTTAGAAGATTCATTCCATTGGTTAGGAAAGATTCCTTTCCTTGGTAAAAATTCCTTCCATTGGTTCGAAGAAAATTCCTTTACCTTGTTATAAAATTCCTTCCATTGGTTAGAAGATTCCTTTATTGGTGTAGAAGATTCCTTCCATTGGTTAGAAAATTCCTTCAATTGGTTTAGAAGAATTCCTTCCTTGGTTAGAAAATTCTTTCAATTGGTTTGAAGGAATTCCTTTTATTGGTTAGAATTATTCCTTTCCATTGGTTAGAAAATTCCTTCCATTGGTTTTAGAGATTCCTTCCATTGGTTAGAAAATTCCTTCAATTGGTTAAAGATTCCTTTTATTGGTTTAGAAAACAATTCCTTCCATTGGTTAGAAGATTCCTTCCATTTATGGTTAGAAATTCCTTCATTGGGTTAGAAGATTCCTTTTATTGTTAGAAGATTCCTTCCATTGGGTTTAGGAAGATTCCTTTTATTGGTTAGAAAATTCCTTCAATTGGTTAGAAGAGTCCTTCCATTTGGTTTCAATTCCTCAATTGGTTAAGAAGATTCCTTTTATTGGTTAGAAATTCCTTTCCTTGTTTAGAAATTCTTCCATTGGTTAAAAAAAGAAGATTCCTTCCATTGGTTTAGAAACTTCCTTCCATTGTTTAGAAAATTCCTTCATTGTTTAGAAAATTCTTCAATTGGTTTAGAAAAAGAATTCCTTCCATTGGGATTAGAAAATTCCTTCAATGTTTGATTAGATTCCTTCCAATTGGTTAGAAAATTTCCTTCCTTGTTCGAAGATTCCTTCCATTGGTTAGAAAATTCATTCAATTGGTTAGCAGGATTCCTTCCATTGGTTAGAAAATTCCGTTCCATTTGGTTAGAATATTCCTTCCATTGGTAGAAATTCCTTCCATTGGTTAGAGATTCCTTCCCTTGGTTAGAAGATTCCTCCCTTTGTTAGAATATTCCTTTATTGTTAGAAAATTCTTCCATTGGTTAGAATGATTCCTTCCATTGGTTGAGAAGATTCCTTCCATTGTTAGAAAATTCGCTTCCATTGTTAGAAGATTCCTTCATTTGGTTAGAAAATTCCTTCAATTGGGTTAGAAAATATTCCTTTTATTGGTTTAGAAGATTCTTCCATTGGTTTAGAAAAATTCTTCCATTGGTTAGAAAGATTCCTTCCATTTGTTAGAAATTCCTTCAATTGTTAGAAGATTCCTTCCATTGGTTAGAAAATTTCCTTCATTGGTAGAAGATTCTTCCATTGTTAGAAAATTCCTTCAATTGGTTAGAAGATTCCTTCCATTGGTTAGAAATTCCTTCAATTGGTTAGTAAAGATTCCTTCCATTGGTTAGAAAATTCTTCAATTGGTTAGGCATATTCCTTCATGGTTAGAAAATTCCCTTCCATTGTTAGAAGATTCTTCCATTGGTTATAAAAAATTCCTTCCATTGGTTAGAATATGTCCTTTCCATTGTTAGAAGATTCCTTCCATGGGTTATAGAATATTCCTTTATTGGTTAGAAAAGCCTTCCATTGTTAGAAGATTCCTTCCCTTGGTTAGAAATATTCCTTCCATTGGTTAGTAAAATTCCTACCATTGGTTAGACAGATTTTCCTTCCATTGGTTAGAAAAAATTCCTTCCATTGGTTAGAAGATTCTTTTATTGGTTAGAAAATTCCTTCCATTGGTTAGAAGATTCAATTTTTATGGTTAGAAGATTCCTTCCCTTGGTTAAAATTCCTTCCATTGTTAGAAGATTCCTTTTATGGTTAGGAACATTCCTTCCATTGGTTAGAAGATTCCTTCCATTGTTTAGAAAATCCTTCAATTGGTTAAAGTTCCTTTATTGGTTAGAAGATTCCTTCCTTGGTTCTAAAGATTCCTTTTATTGGTTAGACATTCCTTCCTTGGTTAGAGCTTCCTTCTATTGTTAGAAAATTCATTCCATTGGTTAGAAGATTCCTTCCAGTGGTTAGAAATCCTTCCATTGGTTAGAAATTCCTTCCATTGGTTAGAAATTCCTTTTTTTTTTTTAATTGGTTAGAAAATCCTTCCATTGGTTAGAAAGATTCCTTTTATTGTTTATAAAATTCCTTCCATTGGTTAGAAAGATTCCTTTTATTGGTTAGAAATTCCTTCCATTGTTCGAGATTCCTTTATTTGGTTTAGAAATTCCTTCCATTGTTAGAAAATTCCTTCCTTTGTTAGAAGAATTCCTTTTATTGGTTAGAAATTCCTTCGTTGGTTAGAAGATCCTTTATTGGTTAGGAAATTCCTTCCATTGGTTAGAAGATTCCTTTTTTGGTTTAGAAATTCCTTCCATTGGTTGAAGATTCCTTTTATTGTTAGAAATTCCTTCATTGGTTAAAGAATTCCTTTTATTTGGTAAAGATTCCTTTATTGGTTAGAAGATTCTTCCATTGTGGTAGAGATTCCTTTTATTGTTAGAAAATTCCTCCATTGGTTTAGAATATTCCTTTTCTTGGTTAGAAGATTCCGTTTATTGTTTAGACGATTCCTTCCACCATTGGTTAGAAGATTCCCATTTATTGGTTAGAGGAGATCCTTCCCATTGGTTATAAGATTCCTTCCATTGGTTAGAAGATTCCCTTCCATTGGTTAGAAAATCGATTCCACTGGTTTAGAAGATTCCTTTTATTGGTTAAAATTCCTTCCCTGGTTAGAAGTTCCTTTTATGGTTAGAAAATTCCTTCCATGGTTAGAAGATTCCTTTTATTGGTTGAAAATTCCTTCAATGTGGTTAGAAGATTCTTCCATTGGGGTTTAGAATATTGCCTTCCATTGGTTAGAAGATTCCTTTTTATTGGGTTTTTTTTGTTTTTAAAAGTCCTTCCATTTGGTTTAGAAGATCCTTTTATTGTTAGAAATTCCTTCTCTTGGTTAGAAAGATTCCTTTTTTGGTTAAAAATTCCTTCCTTGGTTTATAGAAGATTCCTTCCATTGGTTAAAAATTCCTTCCATTGGTTGAAGATTCCTTTTTATTGGTTAGAAAATTCCTCAATGGTTGAAGATCCTTCCATTGGTTCGAAGAATTCTTCCATTGTTAGAAAGATTCCTTTTATTTGGTTAGAAAATTCCTTCCGCTTGGGTTAGAAAGATTCCTTTTATTGTAGAAAATTCCTTCCATTGGTTAGAAGATTCTTTATTGGTTAGAAAATTCCTTCCATTGGTTGACGATTCCTTCCATTGTTCGAAAATTCCTTCCATTGTTAGAAGATTCCTTTTATTGGGAGAGAGTGGAGAAAATTCCTTCCATTGGTTAGAAAGTTCTTTTATTGGTTAGAAATTCCTTCAATTGGTTAGAAATTCCTTCCATTGGTTAGAATATTCCTTCCATTGGTTAAAGATTCCTTTTTTGTTAGAAAATTCCTTCCATTGGTTATAAGATTCCTTTTATTGTCAGAAAATTCTTCCAATTGGTTAGAGATTCCTTCCATTGGTTAGAAGATTCTTCCATTGGTTAGAAGATTCCTTCCATTGGTTAAAGATTCCTTTTATTGGTTATAAAATCCTTCCATTGGTTAGAAGATTCCTTTTATTGGTTAGAAAGATTCTTCAATTGTTAGAAAAATTCCATTCCATTGGTTAGAAGATTCCTTCCACTTGTTAGAAAGATTCCTTCCCTTGGTTAGAAAATTCCTATCCATTGGTTAGAAGATTCCTTTATTGGTTAGAAAATTCCTTCCATTGGTTAGAAGATTTTCCTTATTGGTAGTATAAATTCCTTCCTATGGAGGGGGTGGATCAAGATTCTTCCGAGTGGTTAGGAAAATTCCTTCATGGTTAGAAGATTCCTTTATTGTTAGTAAAATTCCTTCCATTGTTAAAGTATTCTCTTTATTGGTTAGAAAATTCTTCAATGGTTAGAAGATTCCTGTCCTCATTGGTTAGAAAAATTGCCTTCCGATTGTTTAGAAGATTCTTTTATAATCGGTTACTAAGTAAAATTCGCTTCTCATTGGTTAGAAGATTCCTTTATTGGAGCGAAGATTCCTTCCATTGGTTAGAAGATTCTCTTCCATTGGTTAGAAGATTCGCTTCCATTGGTTAGAAGATTACTTGCGCATTGGTTAGAAGATATCTTTTTTATATTTGGTTAGAATAATTGCACCACACAACGTTAACAGACACTTCCATTGGTTGTATAGATTCTCTTTATTGGTGTGTGAAAAATTCCTTCCATTGTAGTAAGATCCTTTTATTGGTTAGTAAATCCTTTTCCATTGGTTTAGAAAGATTCCTTTATTTGGTTAGAAAAATTCCTTCCATTGGTTTAGAATATTCAAGAAAAGGATTTTAAAATTGTGTATTAGAAAATTCCCTTCATTGGTTAGGAAGAATTCCAAACTTTTATTGGTTAGAGAAATTCCTTCCATTGGGTTAGAAGATTCCTTTTCCATTGGTTTAGAAAAGATTCCTTCCCTTGGTTAGAAGAGTTCCTTCCATTGGTTAAGAAGATTCCTTTTATTGGTTTGAAAATTCCTTCCATTTGTTAGGAAGGATTCCTTTTATTTGGTTAGAAAATTCTTCCATTTGGTTGAAGAAAATTCCTTCCATTTGGTTAGAAGATTCCTTTCCATTGGTTAGAAAAATTCTTTTCCATTGGTTTGAAGGATTCCTTTTATTGGTTAGAAAAATTCCTTCCATTGTTAGAAGATTCCTTTTATTGGTTAGAAGATTCCTTCCTTGGTTAGAAAATTCCTTCAATTGGTTAGAAATATTCCTTCCATTGGTAGAAAATTCCTTTTCAATTTGGTTAGGGAAGATTCCTTTTATTTGTTAGAATTAGTCCTTCCATTTGGTTAGAAACTTCCTTCCATTGGTAGAAGATTCCTTCCGATTGGTTAGAAAATTCCTTCAATTGGTTTGAAGATTTCCTTTTTATTGGTTTAGGAAAATTCCTTCCATTGGCGTTTAGAAGATTCCTTCATTTGTTGAAAATTCCTTCAATTGGTTAAAGATTCCTTTTATGGTTAGAAGATTACCTTCCATTGGTTAGAAGATTCCCTTTTTATTGGCTTAGAAAAAAATTTCCTTCATTGGTTATTAGATTGCCTTCCAATTGGTTAGAAATTCCTTTCATTGGTTATAAGAAGATTCCTTTTAATTGGTTAGAAGATTCCTTCCATTTTGGTTAGAAAATTCCTTCCAAATTGTTAGAAGATTCCTTCCATTGGTTAGAAAATTCCTTCATTGGTTAGGAAATTCCTTCCATTGGTTATAAATTCCTTCAATTGTTTAAAAGAAGATTCCTTCCATTGGTTTAGAAATTCCTTCCAATGGTTAGGAGAATTCCTTTCCATTGGTTAAGAAATTCCTTCAATTTGGTTAGTTAAGATTCCTTCCCTTGGTTAAAAAATTAAAATTCCTTCAATTGGTTAGAAGATTCCCTTCCATTGGTTAGGAAAATTTCCGTTTCCATTGGTTGGAAGATTCCTTCCATTGGTGAGAAAATCCTTCCATTGGTTAGAAAAGATTCCTTCCATTGGTTAGAATTCCTTCCGATTGGGTTAAAGATTTCCTTTTTAATGGTTAAGGAAATTCCTTCCATTTGGTTAAAAGAAGATTTCTTCCATTGTTAGGGAAGATTCCTTCCATTGGTTAAGAAAATTCCTTCCATGGTTAGAAAAGATTCCTTCCATTGGGGTTTAGAAAATTCCTTCAATTGGTTAGAAGATTCCTTTTATTGGTTAGAAGATTTCCTTTTCCATTGGTTAGAAAATTCCTTCCATTGGTTAGAAGGATTCCTTCCATTGGTTAAAGGAAAATTTTCCTTCATTGGTTAGAAGAATTCCTTCCATTGGTTAAAAAATTCCTTTTCAATTGGTTAGAAAGATTCCTATCCATTGGTTAGAAACCTTTCCTTCAATTGGTTAGGAAGATTCCTTCCATTGGTTAGAAAATTCCTTCAAAATTGGGTTAGAAGGATTCCTTCCATTGGTTAGTAAAAAATTCCTTCAACGGTTATTTTCTGGTTTTTTTTTTTATGAAATTCCTTCCATGGGGTAGAAAAATTCCTTTTTCATTGGTTAGAAGAGATTCCCTTCCATTGGTTAGAAATTCCTTCCATTGGTTAGAAAGATTCCCTTCCATTGGTTTAGAAATTCCTTTTCCAATTGGTTTTTAGAAGATTCCCTTTTAATTGTTGTAAAATTCCTTCCATTGGTTAGAAGATTCCTTCCATTGGTTAAGAAGATTCCTTTTTTTCCATGGTTAGAAACATTCCTTACCATTTGGTTTAAGAAGATTCCGTTTTCCATTGGGTTTAGAAAATTTTCCTTCCATTGGTTAGAAGATTCTCCTTTTAATTTGGTTAAAATAATTCCTTCCATTGGTTTAGAAAGATTCCTTTTTATTGGTTAAGAAAGATTCCTTCCTTGGTTTGAAATTCCTTCCATGGTTTAGGAAGATTTCCTTTTGATTGGATTAGAAAATTTCCCTTCCTTGGTTAAAGAAGATTCCTTCCATTGGTTTAGAAAATTACCTTCAATTGGTTAAGAAGATTCCTTTTAATGGTTAGAATTTATTCCTTCCATTGGTTTAGAAGATTCCTTTTATATTGGTTAGAAAATTTCCTTCCAATTGGTTAGAAGATTCCTGTTAATTGTTAGAAAATTCCTTTGCCATTGGTTAGAAGATTCCTTTTTCCATTGGTTAGAAATTTCCTCCAATTGGTTAAGAAGATTCCTTCATTGGCTTAGAAGATTCCCTTTTATTGGTTAGAAAATTCCTTCCATTGGTTAGAAGATTTCCCTTTTATTGGTTAGAAAATTCCTTTTCCATTTGGTTAGGAAGCTTCCTTTTATTTGGTTTAGAAAATTCCTTCCTTGGTTAGAAGATTCCTTTTTTATTGGTTTAGAAGAATTCCTTTTTCCATTTGGTTTTAAAAATTCCTTCCTTGGTTATTAGGAAGATTTCCTTTTTATTGGTAATAAAATCCTTCCGTTGGTTGAGAAAAAAAGAATTCCTTTTATTGGATAGAAATTCCTTCCATTGGTTGAAGATTCCTTTTATTGGTTAGAAATTCCTTCCATTGGTTAGAAGATTCCTTTTTTGGTTAGAAGATTTCCTTGTGCCATTGGTTTAGAAAAGATTCCTTTTATATTGGGTTTTTTTTTTTTTTTTAAAAGATTCCTTTTATTTGGTTAGAAGATTCCTTCCATTGGTTTAAAGGAGCTTCCTTTTTATTGGTTATTAAAATTCCTTTTCCATTGGTTAGGAAGAATTCCTTTTATTGGTTGAATTCCTTTCAGCTGGTTTAGAAGATTTTCCTTCCAATTGTTGAAGATTCCTTTTATTGGTTTAGAAGATTCCTTCCGCATTGGTTAGAAGGTTCCTTCATTGGTTAGAAGATTCCTTTTCCATTGGTTAGAAAATTCCCCATTGGTTAAAAGAAGTTCCTTTTATTTGGTTAGAGATTCCTTCCAATTGTTAGAAGATTCCTTTTATTTGGTTATAGAAATTCCTTCCATATGGTAGAAATTCCTTTTTATTGGTAGAAAATTCCCTTCAATTGGTAAAGAAGATTCATTCCATTTTGGTTGAGATTCCTTCCATTGGTTAAAGGAAGATTACCTTTTTATTGGTTAGGAAAATTCCTCCATTGGTTAAGAAGATTCCTTTTTATTGGTAGAAAATTCCTTCCAGTTGGTTAGAAGAATTTTTTCCCTTTTTATTGGTTGAAAAATTCCTTGCAATTGTTAGAAAGATTCCTTCCATTGGTTAGGAAAATTCCTTCCATTGGTTAGAAGATTCCTTTTATTGGGTTAGAAAAATTCCTTCAATTGGTTAGAAGATTTTTTCCTTCCATTGGTTTAGAAAGATTTCTTTTCCTTGGTTTAGAAGATTCCTTTTATTGGTTAGAAAATTCCTTCCATTGGTTAGAAAGATTCCTTTTTTGGTTAGAAAATTCCTTCCATTGGTTAGAAGATTCCTTTTAATTGGGTAGGAAAATTCTTCCAAATTGGTTAGAAGATTCCTTTTCCATTGGTTAGAAAATTCCTTCATTGGTTAGAAGATTCCTTTTAGTGGTTTAAGAAAATTTCCTTCCAATTGTTAGAAGATTCCTTTATTGGTTAAGAAAATTCCTTTTTTCAATTGGTTAGAAGATTCCTTTCCAATTGGTTTAGAAGAATTCCTTTCCAATTGGTTAGAGATTTTCCTTTTTATTGGTTAGAATATTCCTTTCCATTTGTTAGAAGATTCCTTTTATTGGTTAGAAAATTCCCTTCAATTTGGTGAAGATTCTTCCGTGGTAGAAGATTCTTGCCATTGGTTAGAAGATTCCTTTCCATTGGTGTAGAAGATTCCTTTTTATTGGTTAGAAAATTCCTTCCATTGGTTTAAGAAAAGATTCCTTTTTTTGGTTTAAAAATTCCTTCAATTGGTTGGAATTAATTCCTTCCATTGGTTAGAAGATTCCTTCCAATTGGTTAGAAGATTCCTTTCCGTTGGTTAGAAAAATTGGTTCCTTCCAAAAATTGGTTTGAAGATCCTTTTATTGGTTGAAAATTCCTTTCCATTGGTTTATGGAAATTTCCTTTTATGTTTAAGAAAATTCCTTCCATTGGTTATAGATTCCTTTCCATTTGGTTAGAAAAATTCCTTCCATTGGTTAGAAGATTCCTTTTATTGGTTAGAAATTCCTTCCAATTGGTTAGAAGATCCTTTTATTGTTTAGAAATCCTTCCTTCAATTGGTTTTAGGAAGATTCCTCCATTGGTTAGAAAATTCCTTCCATTGGTTGAAGATTCCTTTTATTTGGTTAGAAAATTCCTGCCATTTGGAATTTAAGGATTTCCTTTTATTGGTAAAAGAAGGGATTCATTTCCCATTGGTTTTTAGGAAGATTCCTTCCATTGGTTTAAGAAGATTCCTTTTCCCTTGGTTAGAAGATTCCTTCCATTTGGTTTTAGAAAGATTCCTTTTATTGGTTAGAAAATCCTTCCATTGGTTGAAGGAATTCCTTTTATTGGTTAGACAATTCCTTTTCCATTGGTTAGAAAAAGATTCCTTTTATTGGTTAGAAAATTCCTTCCATTGGTTAAAAATCCTTTTATGGTTTAAGAAATTCCTTTTCCATTGGTTAGAAAACAATTCCTTCCATTGGTTTCGGAAATTCCTTTTATTGGTTTAAGAAAATTCCCTTTCCATTGGTTAGAAAACGATTCCTTTTATTGGTTAGAAAATTCCTTCCAATTTGGGTTAGAAGAATTTCCTTTTAAATTGGTTAAGAAAATTCCTTCCATTGGTTAGAAGATTCACTATTTATTGGTTAAATAATTCCTTCCATTGGTTAGAAGATTTCCTTTATTGTTAGAAGCTTCCTTCCAATTGGTTAGAAGATTCCCTTCCTTGGTTTAAGAGATTCTTTTCTTTGGTTAGAAAAATTCCTTCCATTGGTTTTAGAAAAGATTCCTTTTATTTTTATTTTTTTTTGGGTTTTTATTTTGAAGATCTTTTATTGGTTAGAAGATTCTTCCATTGTTGAAGATTCCTTTTATTGGTTAGAAGATTCCTTCCATTTGGTTAGAAAGATTCCTTCCAAAGTTTGGTTTGAAGAATTCCTTCATTGGTTGAAAATTTCCCTTCCATTGGTTAGAAGAGTCCTTTTATTGGTTAGAAAATTCCTTCCATTTAGTTAGAAAAGATTCCTTTTATTAGGTTAGAAAATCCTTCCAATTGGTTAGAAGATTCCTTTTATTGGTTAAGAAAAATTTCCGTTTTCCATTGGTTAGAAAATTCCCTTCCAATTGGTTAGAGATTCCTTTTATTTGGTTATAAAATTTCTTCCCTTGGTTAGAAGAATTCCTTTATTGGTTGAAAATTCCTTCCATTGGTTTGAAAATTCCTTCCATTGGTTTAAGAAGATTCCTTTATTGGTTTAGAAGATTCCTTCCATTGTTTTAGAAGATTCCTTTTATTGTAGAAATTCTTACCATTGGTTAGCAGATTCCTTTTATGGGTTAGAAAATTTCTTCCATTTTGGTTAGAAGATTCCTTTTATTGGTTAGAAAATTCCTTCCATTGGTTAGAAGATTCCTTTTATTGGTTAGAAAATTCCTTCCATTGGATTTAGAAGATTCCTTTTTATGGTTAGAAAATTCCTTTTCCATTGGTTAAGAAAAGATTCCTTTTATTGGTTAGAAGATTCTTTCCATTGTTAGAAGATTCCTTTTATTGGTTAGAAATTCCTTCAATTTGGTTTTAAAGAATTCCTTTAATTGGTTTATAAGATTCCTTCCATTGGTTAAAAGAGGATTCCTTCCTTGGTTGAAGATTCCTTCCATTGGTTAGAAGATTCCTTTTATTGGTTTGTTAGAAATTCCTTCCATTGGTTTAGAATATTCCTTTTATTGTTAGAAAATTCCCTTTCCATTGGTTAGAAGATTCCTTTTATTGGTTAAAGATTCCTTCCCTTGGTAGAAGATTCCTTTTATTGGTTAGAAAATTCCTGTCCATTGTTGAAGATTCCTTTTATTGTTAGAAAATTCCTCCATTGGTTTAGAAGATTCCTTTTATTTGGTTTATAAGATTCCTTCCATTGAGTTAGAAAATTCCTTTTATTGGTTGAAGATTCCCTTCCAATTGTTAGAGATTCCTTTTATTGGTTAGTAAAATTAATTGGAAAAATTCCTTTCCATTGGTTAGAAAGATTCCCTTTTATTGGTTAGAATTCCTTCCATTGTTAGAAGATTCCTTTTTATTATTGGTTAGAAGAATTCCTTCCAATTGGTTAGAAGATTCCTTTCCATTGGTTAGAAGATTCCTTTATTGGTTGGTTTAGGAAGAAAATTCTTTCCATTGGTTAGAAGATTCCTTTTATTTGGTAGAAAAAATTCCTTCCATTGGTTAGAAGTTCCCTTTTTATTGGTTGAAAAGGAAATTCCTTTTTTTTCCATTGGTTAGAAGATTGGCCCTTTATTTGGTTTTAGAAAAAATTCCTTCCACGTTGAAGTTAGAAAGATTCCTTCCAATTGGTTAGCCAAAATTCCTTAAATTGGTTAGAAGTTCCCTCCATTTGGTTAAAAAGAAAAATCCCTTCCAATTTAGTTAGAAAATTTCCTTCCAATGCGTTTAGAAGATTCCCTTATTGGTTAAAAGATTCGCTCTGTTGATTAGAAATTTCTATCCATTTTGTTTAGAAAATTTCCCGCCATTGGTTAGAAGATTCCCTACATTGTTTAGAAGATTCCCCCCATTGGTTTAGAAAATTCTTTCCATTGGTTCAGAAAATTCCCCGCCATCCAGTTAGAAAAATTCCTTCCATGGTTTAGAAAATTCCACTTCCATTGGTTAGAAAAGATTGCCTCCATGGTTAGAAATATTCCCTCCCATTGGTTAGGAAATTCCCTCATGAGTTAAGAAAATCCCTCCACCTTTGTTAGAAAACTTCCATGTTAGAAAATGCCTCATTTGTTAGAAGATTCCATCCATTGGTTAGATATTCCTCCATTGGTTAGGAAATTCCTCCATTGGTTTAAAAAGAAATTCCCGTCCATCTTGGTTTAGAAAACTTCCTTCCATTGGTTAAAACTTCCCTCTTTTTTTAGAAAATTCCCATACCATTGGTTAAGAAAAATTAATTCCTTCGTTGGTTAGAAAATTCCCTCCATCAGGTTAAGAAAATTTCTTCCACTGTTAGAAATTCCCTTCCATTGGTAAGGAAAACTTCCATCCATTGGTGAAGAAAATTGCCCTTCCATTGGTTAAGAAAATTCCATTTCCAAATTGGTTTAAGAAAATTCCCTTCCCCTGGTTAGAATTCTTTTACATTGTTTCGAAAAATTCCCTCCATCGATTAGAAAATTCCCTCCATTGTAGAAGATTCTTTTTCATTGGTTAGAAGATTCCCTCCATTGGTTAGAAAATCCCTCCATTGGTTAGAAAATTCCCTCCATTGTAGAAGATTCTTTTTCATTGGTTAGAAGATTCCTTCCATTGGTTAGGAAATTCCTTCCATTGGTTAGAAAATGTCCTCCATTGGTTAGAAGATTTACTTCATTGGTTTGAAGATTCCCTCCATTGGTAGAAAAATTCTTTCCATTGGTTCGAAATTCTCTTCATTGGTTAGAAGATTTCCTCCATTGGTTAAGATTCTTTTTCATTTTCATTGGTTAGAAGATTCCCTCCATTGGTTAGAAGATTCCCTCCATTGGTTAGAAAATTCCCTCCATTCCTACACACGTCAGTCTTCATATGCAGAAGACTACAAGAAGTTCGATTCAAAATCTTCGCCCTCCTTTGAGACGAAACTTGAAGAAGACTTTGAGATGCCATAAAGGTGAAGCGATTGATGAAAAGTTGCAGGGACAGGTGAATGAATGCTTCGATGGATGACGCCAGAAGACCGACCCTCTTCTTCACATCGCGGCTGAGGAGCGCCCGGAAGATCAATCCCGTGAAAGAGTTTCGGTTGAACTCGGAGACGACGATTATGAACGAGTCAGCTGGAAATTTCCCTCGAGCAGAAAGAGTCGAAAACAAGGAAATAAAATAAGAACTTGTTTTGGAATGCCACTTAAAAGGGTTTTATAAGAAATGGAATACAAGATTTAGGTCAGAGGCCAACCACTGGGACCCATGAGGTCATTCAGCGCTAAAGGGAAAATTGAAAGAAAAGGTCTGATATGTGTAAGAGGAGGAAGGTGGGAAGTAAGATGGAATAAAGAGAATGTGAACGGAGGTACAGTAAAAGGAGTGAAAGGAGTTGCAGCTAGGGGCCGGAGGGAAGCTGCCTGCAACGATCTTAAGTAATGCCCACAGTGCACCACGTGAGGTGCACCGATGGCACTACCACTTCTACGGGGATGAAGGGTCTATAACTATATCTGTATACGAAATACAATACTGAATTCAAATATGGTCTGGCTGCATATCTGAAGAGTGAGATGATATAAAGATCTAATTCACTGAATGTAAAGTATCATCATTTACGATTCTTTGTATCTGCGTCTTATGTGACCGAGGGAAAGACCGGAAGTACCTCCTCGAGCTCCTTAAATGATTAAATGAAATTTGGTGGTATGGATTTTGTTGTACCTGAAAGCCGGGACTTATTCATAAGTATGGAACGCTGTAGTATTTTGTAAACGAACCATAAATAACTTTATTCTAAAATTTACACAGCTGCTGCTGACCTTTGAACTTTACAAGCTGTGATAAATCACGACCAAAAAACAAAAAGATTAATATCACTCGCTCAATTAAACTGGCAGAATTGCATACGTACTCTGTTCTCACATGTTCTGTGCCGTGGCATTACGTCGCTATGGTTACTCAATGGTAGACTTTTCAATAACGGTAGCAGTTGAGCAATTCACATATTTCGAAACAACAGTAATCCTGGCACCGAATTGTTTTCCACGTATATTTGCCTTCAGATCGTCAACAAATGTTATACTGCAAATAAAACGCCCAATTGAACTAGTGTATAATGAGAAAGAGAGAGACTGGAAGTTGCAACTGAAATACATTATAATGAGAAACACAGAGACCCGGAGTTTTATTTCATGAAGTAAGTCATTTGTTTTTTGTTAACACTACACCAATATGTCCCCTAGATTTCTTCTGTGTAGAAATGTCATATTAAATTAAGTTTTAGTTTTCTGAAAAAGAAATTTCCCGAGATGGCTATTTGTCTGTTAGCCCGTACTTTTTCTGACCACCCTCAGATCTTCAAAACTGCTGAGGCTAGAGGGCTGCAAATTTATATGCTGATTATCCACCCTCTTATCATCAAACATACCAAAATGCAGCTCTCTAGCCTCAGTAGTTTTTTTTTATTGTATTTAAGGTTAAGTTAGCCATGATAGTGCATCCGCACCAACAACAGGCCACGGCCACTGGGCCATAGCTGAGAGTTTCATACAGCATTATAAGCAGCAGTTAGTTTATGTTGTAAGCATAAGAATAACAGAATGGATACATTCTATATATTCAATTACCATAACTAGGTTTAAGTCACTCGATGTCTCAAGTCAAGTCTCTGACTTTACTCACAAAGACATTCGTTGCGGCTGATTGGTTTTCTAAATCAAAAGTCGATCTTCACTTTTTATTATCAGAATGAAAGGACTCTTAACAGATTCTTGCCATCCATGGATCTTTCCTAGACAGTGACACGACCGTGAAAACATAAACAAAAGACTGTAAATATCATGAAGAAACATTTGTCCTAGATTACAACCCATGAAAACCCTAAGGGTAACTATCTAGGAGTGATCCCCATTCATTACTGCATACAGCATATGATTCTATACTCTGTTTTTTTCCATCTGTCCATCCGCCTGTGGTGTTTTCGCATGGTAACACTGCGTCCTGGGCTTTAAATAGTTACACTATGTGTAATTTTAGGTAAATAAAAGGATGTCTGGGTGTATATTTGCAACTGAAAAGTGTTTTAATAATTTACAGTATGCGAATTGCACCGATAATATTCGAAATAAGGTTATTATTATTGTTGAATGTAAGCTGGATGTAACTATGTAAAGCCCGGGACGCAGTGTTACCATACGCAAACACCACACGCTGGTGGACAGATGGAAAAAAAACAGAGTATAGGGTCTGGGATGGTGATGATGTGATTCAAACAACGGTTTATATGGTGTTGATCTTTTTCCTACAATACTTTTATGCCTTTGTAAGCAGCAAATCTGTAGAGCACCCGTAATGAGCATTATCACCACCTTTGAATGATGCAAGACTGCAGATTTAACTTAGCCTAAGACCACCAGGCAGGATAAAACAACCTGAAACTGATTGGACATTGTGCGCCCTCAGATAGTAAACACAGGAGAGAAGTTCGTGCGTAATAATAATAGTAATGTTCTAATTGTTTTGGACTGAAGATGAACCCAGGGATGGGTTTGAAAGCTTTTTGTAGAGTGTTAAAATTATACACGAACTCGCAACATTTTTTGTTATTGTGGACCCCTTCGGACATTATACATACTCTCGCGATAGAGAGGTTTCCCCAAATAATAATAATAATAATAATAATAATAATAATAATAATAATAATAATAATAATAATAATAACTTTATTTCCAATCGATACTGGTTATTCTACAATGGATATATACACATATAGGTAAAGTAATGAAAGACCAGCATTAAAATAAATTCATAGTACGTGAATACTAATGTAACAGACATTTCTTCAACTTATTCTTAAAAGAATGTAGTGGCAGCAGCAGTATTCTTGATATCTTGTGGTATAGCTTCTTCCAAAGGGAAGGAAGGACGGCCTCTTGACGGGAACTCCTTTAAAACAATATCTGTTGTTGTCGCTCTTTTTACAACAAGATCACAACCCTGACGAGTATAAATGCCAGTTACTGATTTAGCCACATTAAAATGAAACAGCCATTTAGATAAAATACCTCTTAAAACTTTAAGAACAAACACAAAAACTTCGTGTACGTACTGATCTTTAAAGCCATTCCAGCTTTTTCTGAACAGGAGAAATATGATCATACTTTCTAATATCACCTACAGATACTCTAGCAACGAAATTACAAGTTTTTCGAATTTTGTCGAGATAGACATTATTAGTGGAACCCCATACCTTAAAACAATAGTGAATCTGGCTCATGACTAGTGACTGAATGACAATCAGGCTCTTGGAAGGTTCAAAATGATCTTTTCATCTGTTCAAGTAAATAAGTATGCCCGTCGCCTTTTTGCATACATCCTCAATATGACAGTCAAAAGTAATAAAACGGTCAAAGTGGACGCCTAAGATTTTTACCCTCACATCAGCTATGGCTGGTATATATTGTCTTGAACCTATAAAAATGCACCGAGTTTTATTTGCGTTTCATAGGAGGCCATGTCTCTGAAAATATGTCTTGGCCTTCTTGTCAATCAAAATGCAAATACGACAGCGAACAAAATATTCAAAGGAGGAGTTTTTAGCACACTTTTAGTAGCCAAGACAAGTAACAATGCTAGGGAAGTTGGTTAACGACATATCTAAAAAGATATCGAGATTTAGCGATACGACTACGTATGACTTGATATAGCTCTTATGTTGAGAAAACCTATTCAAGTTTGCCCTATACAGTATCTAATTCAAATGATTTTTACGAATCCCTCACACTTTGTAAGCAGCAATTCTTTCTGGTATGACTTTCAAAATAAAACGGAGGAGTTCTTTCTTTCAGCGGTGGATAAACAAAATCATCCGCTGCGCAGTTGACAAAAAAGAAAAAAAAAAGACGAAAAAGAGATAGCACAGAGATATCGAAAAATGATAGCGATGAAAAGGCAATGTTATGGTTCAAAGAGAACTTGAGATGTATCACATTTCCCTTATTCCCGCGTCTCATCAGTCATGATGTTCTTCTTCTGCAAAGCTCGCTGGAGGTTGGGGGAGGGGTGGCCTTCTTGATGGCAGCTCCGAAGGCCTCTTGTAATGGAACAGATCCCCCGAGGTCATTCCACATCATTGAAGTTGATGCTCCCCTCCATTCACGAAGGTCAATCGGGAGAATGTCTTCGGAGACTCAGGGACCAAAGGCAGCAGGGTGTATTCGCTACCCTAACGGTGTGTGTGTGTGTGTGTGTGTGTTTGTGCATCTTTCGCCGTGATACCAACAAACTCGATTCTGAAGAGACAATGATTTACGATATTCTGGCCCCAGCGTGTCTATGCTCACTTTGAACTCCGTCGCAGCTTCTTTTCTTCTTCTTCTTCTTCTTCTTTTTCGCGCGTTCCTGAAAACTTTCCAGCAAAAGGTCTCTCTTGTGTTTCTCCTCCCAAGAGGTTTTCTCTTTCGCGACTCCTCCAACTTTTCTTGGTGTTGTCACCACCGCCATTAAGGTGTTTTACTTTCTTCCCCAGAAGAGAAAATATCAGAAGAGGCTATGAATAGTAAGGAGGAGGAGCAAGAAAAAGAAAAATGAAACAAAAAGCAAATAAAAGATGCCCCGAAGTGTCTTCGACGCAATCTAGTTTTCTGTTCAGCGTGTAATGCTGCTTGAAACTCTCAGCCACGGCTCATGAAACTCTCAGCCGCGCCCCATGAAACTTTCAGCCACGGCCCGGTGGTGGAATGTGTTGTTGACACCTATAGGTGCCAGATGCACGATGATGGCTAGATTTAACCTGAAATAAGATAAAAATTACTGACGCTAGAAGGCTGCAACTTGGTATGCTTGATGATTGGAGGGTGGATGATCAACATACCAATTTGCAGCCCTCTAGCCTCAGTAGCTTTTAGGATCTGAGGGCGGACAGACAAATTGCCATCTCTGTAACAGTTTTTCTTTACGGAAAGCTGAAAATCCAAATTTTCAGTCATGAATTTGTTTCTTTTGGTTTTGGTTGTTATGAAAAATAAATTCTCATTTGCAATTTTCATAACTTGATTCTCTCTCCCTCTTTCTCTGTCTGTCTGTCTCTCCCTCCCCCTTATTCTCTTTCTCTCTATCTTTCTTTCTCTCACTCAATATCTCTTTTTCTCTCCCTCTTTCTCTCACTCAACCTCTCTCTCTCTCTCTCTCTCTCTCTCTCTCTCTCTCTCTCTCTCTCTTTCAATGTCTGTCTGTCTGTGTGTGTCTCTCTCTCCTTCTTCTTCTCTGTCTCGCTATCTTTCTTTCTCTCCCTCAGTCCCTCTCTCTCTCTCTCTTTCAATCTATCGTTCTCTCTCTCTCTCTCTCTCTCTCCTCTCAGACAGGGAATTGTAAATGGCTTGTTGTTTTTTCCTAAAAAATAAAAAATAAAATAAAAAAAACTATCTGGAGAAGAGAATATAGACAAAGGTGATCTTTAACATGACCGTCACTTCATTGTTTCAGTTTCTAAACAACTTGGGAAGGATGAATAAAAAAAGAACTTAGTAACGGAATAGGAAAAGAATGATTTTTTAAAAAACGCAGATTCAAGAAAAAGATGACGGTGTAGCGGCAAATAAAAACGCGAATAAGGAAGTAGAAGGGAATAACAGGAAGAGAATATGACAAAAGGATTGTAGGCTTCATTCACACTTTATGGCTTACTCATTCAATGTGTCTCCATACAGAATGAGGTACTCGATTTACTACAGTAGATTCACATCAACCGTGCGTCTGCTGTCTAGGCCAGTCCCTTAACGACGCTCCTGATTGCCTGTTGATAAGCCAATCTACAGGGCTGGATACTCTCCATAGGCAGGGTGTATGTTCCACCTCCCCTGAGGGATACTTTTGAAAGACCTATCCCTCTGGAGAAGTGGAACATATATCCTGCCTATGTGAACTCTCTCGAGAGAGAGTGGGTGAAAGGATCTATCCTAAATACTAGTGACCCTTGATAACAACCCCCGAAAACCTTTGGGGCAGAGTTGGCAATGATTAAATCATTGATTTTTTAATTAAAAAATAATTTTTTATTTAATTTTTTTTATTTGAAAGCAAACAAATTGAAAAATATGGTTTAGAGGTTAATAAAAACTTGAGCATAAAAACTTAAGCATAACTGTGCTACATCTATTTATTTTGATATACAAAAAATTTGCAAGTACATACTTGAGGCCAGAACTGGAAACCTAAAAGATAAATCTATAGTAATTCTCCCGTCATAAAATACATTTTGAGGGAAAAAAGGATTGACAAAAAATCTAACAAATCAATGAAATCAAATAAATCTAAAAAAATCAAACAAATCACTGATATTTAAATTTTTTTAATCTTTTTTAAAAAAATTTTAAAATCACCAACCCTGCTTTGGGGTCAGCCTCTAAGAAATATCCAAATAAAAAGCAGCCAAAGAAATATATCGCCAATTAATCACTTTAGCCGGAAACTCCGCAGTGACCAAGGGTCGACTTGAACACCTGCGACTCTCTCGGTCCCAACACTGCCAAAACCAAATGCAAGATAATAAAAAAAACATAAAATCATTAAAAATAAATAATACAAAATAACAAGTAAGAAATGCATCGAGGTTGCTTCCCAGCGTATAATCAAGGCCATCAAAAATAGATTTATCCGTCGAACTTTGGCCTTAAATATAATAAAAACTACTGAGGCTAGAGAGCTGCAATTGGGTAGGTTTGATGACGGGAGGTTGGTTGATCAACACACCAATTTGCAGCCCTCTAGCCTCCGTCATTTCTTAGATATGAGGGCGGAGAGGAAGAGTGCGGACGGACAGATAAATAGTTTTATTTTACAGAACGCTAAAATCCTCACGAAGAACATTATTATTATTATTATTATTATTATTATTATTATTATTATTATTATTGTTATTATTATTATTGTTATTATCCTTCATTTACTAACAAGTGTGCTGCTTTCAATTCTCACTCAGGGCTTTCAATTCTCACTCAGGGCTTTCAATTCTCACTCAGGGCTTTCAATTCTCACTCAGGACTTTCACTTCTCATCCATGGCTTTCAATTCTTCGACTCAGGTACCTTTCAATTCTCACTCAGGGCTTCATTTCTCTAACTTCAGGGCTTTCAATTCTCCTCAGGGTTTCAATTCCACTCCAGGACTATTCATTCTCATCCGGGCCTTCAATTCTCACTCAGGGCTTTCAATTCTCCTCATGAACTTTCAATTCTCCTCAGGACTTTCAATTCTCATCAGGACTTTCAATCTCCTCAGGGCTTTCATTTTCTCCACTCACTTTTCAATTTCCTCCTCGGGACTTTCATCTCAACTCTCAGGACTTTCAATGCTCACTCAGGGGCTTTACAATTCTCACTCTGGGCCCTTTCATTCTCACTCGGACTTTTAAATTCACTCAGGGGCTTTCAATTCTCACTCAGGGGGGCTTCATTCTCACTCAGGACTTTCATTCTCACCCTTTCAAGGGGTTTCTTTCCATCAGGGCTCATTTCTCACTCAGACTTTCAATTCTCACTCAGGACTTTCATTCTCACTCGGGCTTTCAATTCTCACTCAGGGCTTTTTCAATTTCTCCACTCAAGGGACTTTCAATTCTCCTCAGGGGCCTTTCATTTCTCACTCAGGACTTTTCATTTCTCACTCAGGACTTTCAATTCCTCACTCGGGCCTTTCAATTCTTCCCATTTTCTCAGGGCTTTCAATTCTCACTCAGGGCTTTTCATTCTCACTCAGGGCTTTTCAATCTCCACTCATCCTTTTCAATTCTCACCTCGGACTTTCAATTTCTCACTCTGGGCTTCAATTCTCAATTCATTACTTTCATTCCTCACTCCGGACTTTTTCCAATTCTCCCGGCTCAAGGGCTTTTCAATTTCTCACTCAGGACTTTCAATTTCCTTACTCAGCTTTCATTCTCACCGGACTTTTCCAATTCCTTACTCCAGGACTTTCAATTCTCACTCAGGGCTTTCCAATTCCTCCTCTCAGGACTTTCAATTCTCACTCAGGACTCAATCTTCCAATTCTCACTCAGTACTTCAATTCTCACTCGGACTTTTTATTTTCACTCAGGAACTTCAATTCTCACTCATTCTTTCAATTCTACTCAGGGACTTTCAATTCTCACTCCAGGACTTTTCATTTCTTACTCAAGGGCTTTTTAAATTCTCCACTCGGCTTACCAATTTCCTCATCAGGGACTTTCCAATTCTTCACTCCGGTCTTTTATTCTCACTCAGGACTTTCAAATTCTACTCAGGCTTTTCAATTTTCTCACTCAGGACTTTTTCCCATTCTTCACTCGGACTTTTCAATTCTCCACTAGGACTTTTCCATTTCTTCTCAGACTTTCATTCTCACTTTCAGGGCCTAATGTTCACTCAGGTCCTTTCCATTCTTTCACTCTTTTGGCTTTTCATTAATTCTCACTCCAGGGCTTTTAATTCTCACTCAGGGTTACTTCATGGGCTTTCACTCACTCTTTCTTTTCTTCCTCCACTCAGGAACTTTCAAATTCTCACTCCAGGACTTTCCAATTCTCCTCAGGGCCTTTCCAATTCTTCTCTGATTTCAATTCCCTTCTTCTTTTAATTCTCCACCTCAAAGGACTTTCAATTCTTACTCCAGGACTTTTCAATTTCTCCACTTTTTCAACTCGGGCTTCAATTCTTCCTCAGGACTTCCAATTCTCCTTCAGGGCTTTTAATTCTCACTCAGGACTTTCATTTTCTTACTCAGGACTTTTCAATTCTCATTTCAAGGACTTTCCAATTCTCCACTCAGGACTTTCAATTTCTCACTCAAGGACCTTTCATTTCTCAATCACCTTTCAGACTTTCAATTCTTTCACCTCCAGGGCTTTTTAAATTTTCCACTCAAGGGCTTTTCAATTCCTCACTAATTGATTTCAATTCCTCCTCAGGCTTTTAATTCTCCACTCAGGGCTTTAATTCTCACTCAGGGCTTTCAATTCTCAACATCTTTTTAATTTTCACTTTCGGCAATTCTCACTCAGGACTTTCAATTCTCCTTCATGACTTTCAATTCTCACTTCAAGGGCTTCCAATTTTCCTCACTCAGGACTTTTCAAATTCTCACTCGGGCTTTAATTCTCACTCAGGGCTTTTCAATTCCTTGTCCAAGGGCCTTTTATTTTCTCTCAGGCTTTCAATTCTCAAATCAATTGGCTTTCAATTCTTCTCCATTTTCAATTCTCCTTTCATTTCTTCCAATTCCCCCTGACTTTTATTCTCCCTCAGGATTTCAATTCCTCACTCAGGACTTTTAATTCTCATTCATGACTTTCAATTCTCACTCAGGACTTTCATTTCTCACTCCGGGCCTTTCCAATTTCTCACTCAGGAACTTTCAATTTCCTCAATCAGGGCTTTCAATTCTCACTCAAGGCTTTTATTTTTCACTCAAAGGCTTTTCAATTCTCACTCATTGGACTTTCCAATTCTCCTCGGGCTTTTTAATTCTCACTCCAGGGATTTAATTCTCACTCCGGGCTTTCAATTCTCACTCTTTTAATTTTCAACTCCTGGGCCTTTCATTTCTTTCACCTCATGGACTTTCAATTCTCCTTCAGGCTTTTCCAATTCTCCACTCAGGACCTTTTCAATTTCTTCGCCAGGACTTTCAATTCTCACTCCAGGAACTTTCAATTCTTACTCCACTTTTCAATTCTCACTCAGGCAATTTTCTTTTCCTCAGGACTTTCGGTTTTAATTCTCCTCTTTGGGCTTTTAATTCTCCCACTCAGGATTTTTCAATTCTTACTCGGCTTTCCAATTCCCTCCTCTCAGGGCTTTTAATTCTCACGCAGGACTTTCAATTCTCACTCAGGACTTCAATTATCACTCAGGACTTTCAATTTCACTCAGGGCTTCCAATTCCCTCAGGGCTTTTAAATTTCCACTCAGCTTCCAAATTCTTTCAACTTCCATGACTTTCAATTTATACTAAGGAACTTTCAATTCTCACTCAGGAATTTCAATTCTCACCCGGATTCACTTTCACTTCAGGGCTTCCTATTCCACTCAGGCTTTTAATCTTTCAACACAGGACTTTAAATTCTCACCATGGACTTTCAATTCTTTCAAACTTCAGGGCTTACCATTACTCACTCAGGGCTTTCCAATTCTTACTCCAGGACTTTCCAATTCTCACTCAGGGCTTCCACTTCTCACTCAGGGCTTTTAATTCTCACTAGGACTTCCAATTCTCCACTAAGGACTTTCAATTCTCACTCATGACTTTCAATCTGACTCAGGAATTCATTCTCACTCAGGGACTTTCAATTCTCACTCAGGATTTCAATCTCACTCAGGGCTTCCAATTTCTCACTCAGGGCTTTTAATTCTCACTCAGGACTTTACTCTCACTCAGGACTTTCAATTCCTCACTTCAGGGACTTACAATTCTCACTCAGGACTTTCAATTCTCACTCAATGACTTTCAATTCTCACCTCCTGACTTTCAATTCTTACTCAGGACTTTCATTCTCATCAGGACTTGTCAATTCCACTCAGGGCTCACTCCACTCAGGGCTTTTAATTCTCACTCAGGACTTTCAATTCTCACTCAGGACTTTCAATTCTCACTCATGACTTCCAATTCTCACTCAGGACTTTCATTTCTCACTCAGGACTTTCAATTCTCACTCAGGACTTTCAATTCTCACTCAGGGCTTTCAATTCTCACTCAGGGCTTTCAATTCTCACTCAGGGCTTTTAATTTTCACTCAGGGCTTTCAATTCTCACTCATGACTTTCAATTCTCACTCAGGGCTTTTAATTCTCACTCAGGGCATTTAATTCTCACTCAGGGCTTTCAATTCTCACTCAGGACTTTCAATTCTCACTCAGGACTTTCAATTCTCACTCATGACTTTCAATTCTCACTCAGGGCTTCCAATTCTCACTCAGGACTTTCAATTCTCACTAAGGACTTTCAATTCTCACTCATGACTTTCAATTCTTACTCAGGACTTTCAATTCTCACTCAGGACTTTCAATTCTCACTCAGGGCTTCCAATTCTCACTCAGGGCTTTTAATTCTCACTCAGGACTTTCAATTCTCACTCATGACTTTCAATTCTCACTCAGGACTTTCAATTCTCACTCAGGACTTTCAATTCTCACTCAGGGCTTTCAATTCTCACTCAGGGCTTTCAATTCTCACTCATGACTTTCAATTCTCACTCAGGACTTTCAATTCTCACTCAGGACTTTCAATTCTCACTCAGGGCTTTTAATTCTCACTCAGGGCTTTCAATTCTCACTCAGGGCTTTCAATTCTCACTCAGGACTTTCAATTCTCACTCAGGACTTTCAATTCTCACTCAGGACTTTCAATTCTCACTCAGGGCTTTCAATTCTCACTCAGGGCTTTCAATTTTCACTCAGGGCTTTCAATTCACGCTCATGACTTTCAATTCTCACTTAGGGCTTTCAATTCTCACTCAGGGCATTAATTTCTCACTAGGCTTCAATTCTCACTCAGACTTCATTCTCACCAGGACTTTCCAATTCTCACTCATGGACTTTCAATTCTCACTCAGGATTTCATTTCGCACTCAGGACTTTCAATCTCACTCATGACTTCAATTCTCACTCAGGACTTTAATTTCTCACCAGGACTTTCAATTCTCCACTCAGGCTTTCAATTCTCACTCAGGACTTTCATTCTCACCAGGACTTTCAATTCTAACTCAGGGACTTTCATTTCTCACTCAGGACTTTCAATTCTCATCAGGGCTTTCAATTCTACTCAGACTTTCATTTCTCACTCAGGACTTTCAATTCTCACTCAGACTTTCAATTCTCACTCAGGGCTTTTAATTCTCACTCACCAGGGCTTCC
>NC_087220.1:28715332-28783403 GCF_015104395.2 Macrobrachium nipponense | reverse complement strand
GGAAGCCCTGGTGAGAATTGGAAAGTCCTGAGTGAGAATTGAAAGCCTGAATTGGTGAGAATTAAAGCCCTGAGTGAGAAATTGTAAGCCCCTGAGTGAGAAATTGAAGTCCTGAGTGAGATGAAAGTCCTGAGTTAAGAATTGAAAAGTCATGAGTGAGAATTGAAAGTCCGGAGTGAGAATTGGAAGCCTCTGAGTGAGAATGAAAGTCCTGAGTGAGAATTGAAAAGTCCTGAGCGACGAATTAAAAGCCCTGAGGAGAATGAAAGACTGAGTGAGAAATTGAAAGTCCTGAGTGAGAATTGAAAGTCCTGAGTAAAGAATTGAAAGTCTCTTTTAGTGAGAATTGAAAGTTCCTGAGTGAGGCGTTGGAAGCCTGAGTGAGAATTAAAAAGCCCTGAGTGAGAATTGGAAGCCCTGAGTGAGAATTTGGAAAGTCCTGAGTAAGAATGGAAAGTCCTGAGTGAGAATTGGAAGCCCTGAGTGAGAATTGAAAGTCATGAGTGAGAATTTAAGTCCTGAGTGAGAATTAAAGCCCTGAGTGAGAATAGGAAGCCTGAGTGAGAATTGAAAGGTCTGAGTGAGAATTGAAAGTCCTGAGTGAGAATGAAAGTCCTAGTAAGAATTGGAAAATCCTGAGGCGATTGGAAGTCCTGAGTGAGAATGAAAAGTCCCTGACGTGAGAATTGATTCCTGAGTAAGATTGAAAGTCCTGAGTGAGATTGAAGCCCTGATGTGAGAATTGAAAGTCATGAGTGAGAATTTAAAAGTCCTGAGTGAGAATTAAAGCCGAGTGAGAATAGGAAGCCCGAGTGAGAATTGGAAGCATGAGTGAGAATTAAAAAGCCCTTGAGTGAAAATGGAAGCCCTGAGTGAGAATTGAAAGTACTGAGTGAGAAATTGAAAGTCCGAGTGAGAATATGAAAGTCCTGAGTGAGAATTGGGGAAGCCCGAGTGAGATTAAAAGGCCCCTGAGTGAGAATTGAAGCCTGAGTGAGAATTGAAAGTCTCTGAGTGAGAATTGAAAGTCATGAGTAAGAATTGTAAAGTCCTGGTGAGAATGAAATCATAGTAAGATTGAAGTCCTGAGTGAGAATTAAAAGCCCTGGTGATATTGAAAGTCCGGAGTGGAGAATTGGAAGCCCTGAGTGAGAATTGAAAGTCATGAGTAAGAATTTGAAAGTCCTGAGTGAGAGTGAAAAGTCAGAGTAAGAATTGAAAAGTCCTGAGTGAGAAGTTAGTCCGAGGAGATGAAAAGTCCTGAGGGAGAATTGGAAAATCCTGAGTGAGAATGAAAGCCCCTGAGTGAGAATGAAACGCCCTGAGAGAGAATTAAAAGCCCTGAGTGAGAATTGAAGCATGATGAGAATGAAAGCCCTGAGTGAAATTAAAAGCCCTGAGTGAGAATGAAAGCCCTGAGTGAGAATTGAAAGTCCTGAGTGAGGAATTGAAAGTCTGAGTGGAGAAATGAAAGTCCTGAGTGAGAATTGAAAGTCATGAATGAGAATTGAAAGTCCCTGAGTGGAATTGAAAGCCTGGAGTGAGAATTAAAAGCCCAGAGTGAGAATTGGAAGCCCTGAGTGAGAATGAAAGTCCTGAGTGAGGAATTGGAAAGTCCTGAGTAGAATTGGAAAGTCATGAGTGAGAATGAAAGTCCTGAGTGAGAATTGGAAGCCCTGAGTGAGTGAAAAAAAGCTGAGTGGAGAATTGAAAGTCATGAGTGAGAATGAAAGTCCTGAGTAAGATGAAAGTAATGAGTGAGAATTGAAAGTCCTAGGAGAATTGAAGTCCGAGTGGAGAATTGGCAGCCTGAGTGAGCATGGAAGACCTTAGTGAGAATGAAAAGTCATGAGTGAGAATTAAAGCCCTGATGAGAATTGAAAGCCCTGAGTGAGAAATTGAAAGCCCCTGAGGAGAATTGGAAGCCCTGAGTGAGAATGGAAGCCCGTAGTGAGCAATTGAAGTCATGAGTGAGAATTAAAGCCCTGAGTGAGAATGAAAGCCTGAGTGAGAATTGGATAGCCCTTGAGGAGAATTGAAAGCCAGACGTGAGAATTGAAAGCCCTGAGTGAGAATTGGAAGCCTGAGCGAGAATGAAAGTCCTGCAGTGAGAAATGAAAGTCCTGAGTGAGCAATGAAAGTCATGAGTTGAGAATTGAAAGTTCCTGCGTGAGAAATGAAGTCCTGAGTGAGAATTGAAAGCCCTGAGTGAGAATTAAATGCCTGAGTGAGAATTGAAAGCCTAAGTGAGAATTTGAAAGTCATGAGCGTAGAATGAAAAGCCTGAGTGAAAATTGAAAGTCCTGAGTGAGAATTGAAAGTCCTGAGTGAGAATGAAAGGCCCTGAGGAGAATTGAAAGCCCTTGAGTGAGAATTAAAAGCCTGAGGAGAATTGAAAGTCCTGAGTGAGAATTGAAAGTCCTGGAGTGAGAAATGAAAGTCCTGAGTGAGAATTGGAAAGGCCTGAGTGAGAATTAAAAGCCCTTTCTTTCTGAATTGGAAGCCATGAGTGAGGAATGAAAGTCCTGAGTAGAGAATTATGAACTCCTGAGTGAGAATGGAAAGTCAGAGTGAGAATTGAAAGTCCTTAGTGAGAATTGAAAGTCCTGAATGAGATGAGAAGCCTGAGTGAGAATGAAAGTCATGAGTGAGAATTGAAGTCTGAGTGATAATGAAAGTCAATGAGCTGAGAATTGAAAGCCCTGAGTGAGATTGAAAGTCATGAGGTGAAATTAAAAGCCCTGAGTGAGAATTGAAATTCCCTGCGGAGTGAGAATTTGAAAAGCCTGAGTGAGAATTAAAAGCCCTGAGGAGATTGAAAAAGGCCCTGAGGAAATTAAAGCCCTGATGAGAATTGAAATCCCTGAGTGGAGAATTGAAACCCCTGAGTGGAGAATGAAAGTCCTGAGTGCAGAAAAAATGAAAGTCTGAGTGCGAATGAAAGTTCCGATTGAGAAATGCGAAGCCCTGAGTGAGAATTGAAAGTCCTGAGTGAGAATGAAAGTCCTGATGAGAAACAAAAGACCTGAGTGAGATGGAAAGCCCGAGTTGAGTGAGAATGAAAGTCCTGAGTGAGAATGAACGTCAT
The DNA here is from genome assembly GCF_015104395.2 of Macrobrachium nipponense. Classification (NCBI taxonomy): domain Eukaryota; kingdom Metazoa; phylum Arthropoda; class Malacostraca; order Decapoda; family Palaemonidae; genus Macrobrachium; species Macrobrachium nipponense. The sequence continues at coordinate 28,780,315 of NC_087220.1, read as the reverse complement.
GGTAAGAATTGAAAAGTCATGACGTGAGAATTGAAAGTCCTGACGTGAGAATGGAAGCCCGAGTGAGAATTGAAAGTCTGAGTGAGAATGAAAGTCCTGAGTGAGAATTAAAGCCTGAGTGAGAATTTTTTTTTTTGAAGCCCTGAGTGAGGAATGAAAGTCCTGAGTGAGAATTGAAATTCCTGAGTGAGAATTGAAAGTCTGAGTAAGAATGGAAAGTCATGAGTGAGAACTTGAAAGTCCCTGAGTGAGAATGGAAGTCCTGAGTGAGAATTAAAAGCCCTGAGTGAGAATTGGAAGCCCTGAGTGAGAATTGAAAGTCCTGAGTAAGAATTGAAAGTCCTGAGTGAGAATTGGAAGCCCTGAGTGAGAATTGAAAGTCATGATGTGAGATTAAAGTCCTGAGGAGAAATAAAAGCCCTGAGTGAGAATAGGAAGCCTCTGAGTGAGAAGTGAAAGTCCTGAGTCGAGAATTGAAAAGCCCTGAGGAGAAAATTGGAAGCCCTCCCGTGAGAAATTGAAAAGTCATTGAAGTGAGAATAAAAGCCCTGACACGAGTGAGAATTGAAAGCCCTGAGTGAGAATTGAAAGTCCAGAAGTGAGAATGAGCCTTCCCTGTCCCGTGAGAAATTTGAAAAAAGCCCTAAGGAGAAATGAGTCAAATTGAGTGAAGAAATTAAAAAAGCCCCTGAGTGAAAGAATTGGGAAAGGCCCTGAGTAGAAATTGAAAGCCTGAGTGAGAAATTGAAAGCCCTGAGTGAGAATTGGAAAGCTGAGTGAAGAAATTGAGCCCTGAACCGTGAAAGAATTGAAAGTCCCTGAGTGAGAAATGAAAGCCCCTGAAAGTTGAAAGAATTGGAAAAGTCATGAGTTGAAAAGAATTGAAAGTCCCTGAGTGAGTTAATTGGAAAGGTTCCTGGAGTGAAGAACCCATTGAAAGCCCTGAGTTGGAAGGAATAAAGCCTGAGTGGGAATTGAAAGGAAGCCCTAAGGAAGAATTGAAAGTTCCCAATGAGCGTGAATTGAAAGCCCTGAGTGAAATTGAAAAGTCCTGAGTGAGAATTGAAAGTCCTGAGTGAGAATTGAAAGCCCTGAGTGAGAATTGAAAGCCTGAGTGAGAATTAAAAGCCCTGAGTGAGAATTGAAAGTCCTGAGTGAGAATTGAAAGTCCCTGAGTGAGAAATGAAAGTCCTGAGTGAAGAATTAAAAAAGTCCCTGAGTGAGAATTAAAAGCCCTGGAGGTTGAAATTGGGAAGCCCCTGAGTGAGAATTGAAAGTCCTGAGTGAGAATGAAAGTCCTGAGTGAGATTGAAGTCCTGGAGTGAGAATTTGAAAGTCATGAGTGAGAATTGAAAGTCCTTAGTGAGAATTGAAAGTCCTGAATTGAGAATTGGAAGCCTGAGTGGAGAATTGAAAGTCATGAGTGAGAATTGAAAGAAAGTCCTGAGTGATAAATGAAAGTCATGAGTGATTAAAATTGAAAGTGGAAAGCCCAAACCCTGAGTGAGAATTGAAAGTCATGATGAAATTAAAAGCCCTGAGTGTTAGAATTGAAAATCCCCTGCGTGAGAATTGAAAGCCTGAGAGGAATTAAAGCCCTGAGTGAGAAATAAAATTGAAAGCCCTGAGTGAAAAGTTAAAAGCCCTGAGTGAGCCAATTGAAATCCCTGAGTGAGAATTGAAAGCCCTGAGTGAGAATTGAAAAGTCTGACCTGAGTAGAATTGAAAGTCTGAGTGAGAAAATGAAAGTCCTGAGTGAGAATTGGAAGCCCTGAGTGAATTGAAAGTCCTGAGTGAGAATTGAAAGTCCTGAGTGAGAATTAAAAGCCCTGAGTGAGAATTGGAAGCCCTGAGTGAGAATTGAAAGTCCTGAGTGAGAATTGAAAGTCCTGAGTAAGAATTGAAAGTCATGAGTGAGAATTGAAAGTCCTGAGTGAGAATTGGAAGCCCTGAGTGAGAATTGAAAGTCCTGAGTAAGAATTGAAAGTCCTGCCCGTGAGTTAATTAAAAGCCCTGAGTGAGAATTGAAGCCCTGAGTGAGAATTGAAAGTCCTGAGTGAGATTGAAAGTCCTGAGTGAGAATTGAAAGTCCTGAGTAAGAATTGAAAGTCATGAGTGAGATTGAAAGTTAAAGTCCTGAGTGTTAGAATGGAAGTCCTGAGTGAGATTAAAACCACCTGCCCTTGAGTTGAGAATTTGGAAGCCCTGGAGTGAGAATTGAAAGTCCCTGAGTAAAACCCGAAGTTGAAAGTCTGAGGTGAGAATTGGAAGCCTGAGTGAGAAATTGAAAGTCATGGAGGTGGAGAAATTTTTTTTGTTTTTAAAAAGTCCCCACCCCCCCCCCCCCCCCCCCCACCCCCTGAGTGAGAATTTAAAAGCCTGAGTGAGAAATCCGGAGCCCTGAGTGAGAATGAAAGTCCTGAGTGAGAATTTGAAAGTCCTGAGTGAAAGAAATTGAAAGTCCTAGTAAGAAATGAAAAGTCTGAGTGAGAATTGAAGTCCTGAGTGAGAAGTTGAAAGTCCTGAGTGAGATTGAAAGTCCTGAGTAAGAATTGAAAGTCTGAGTGCGAATTGGAAGCCTGAGTGAGAATTGAAAGTCATGAGTGAGAATTAACCCGTCCCTGAGTGAGAATTAAAAGCCCTCCTCCGAGTGAGAATAGAAGCCCTGATGAGAATTGAAGCCCTGAGTGAGAATTAAAAGCCTGATTGAAATTGGAACCCTGAGTGAGATTGAAAAGTACTGGGAGTGAGAATGAAAGTCCTGAGTGGAAATTGAAAGTCCTGAGTGAGAATGGAAGCTCCCTGAGTGAGAATTAAAAGCCCCCTGAGTGGAGAATTTGGGAAGCCCTGAGTGAGAATTGAAAGTCCTGTAGTGAGACCCTTGAAAGTCAAATGAGTAAGAAATTGAAAGTCCTGAGTGAGATTGAAAAGTCCTGAGTAAGAATTGAAAAGTCCTGAGTGAGAATTAAAAGCCCTGAGTGATAATTTGAATGAGTCCTGAGTGAAATTGACCCTTGAAGTGAGTGAGATTGAAAGTCCCTGAGTACCCGATTGAAAGTCATGAGTGAGAATTGAAAGTCATGATTAAATTTGTAAGAATTGAAAGTCTGGGTGATTGAAATAAAGTCCTGATGAGAAGTGAAAGTCCCTGAGTGAGTATGAAATCATGAGTGAGAATTGAAAAGCCCTGAGTGATGAATTAAATGCCCTGAGTGAGATTAAACCCAAAGCCCTGAGTGAGAATTGAAATTCATGAGTGAGAATTGAAAGCCTAGTAAATGAAAATCCCCCCCAGCCCTGTGAGTGATTGAAAAGCCCTGAGTGAGAATTGAAAGTCCCTGAGTGAGAATTGAAGTACCTGAGTGAGGAAATGAAAAGTCCTGAGTGAGAATTGAAAGTCATGAAACCTGCCCGGAATTGAAGTCCTGAGTGAGAATTGAAAGTCCTGATTGAAAAGAAATTAAAAACAAGCCCAGAGTGAGAATTGGAAGCCTGAGTGAGAATTGAAAGTCCTGAGTGAGAATGCCCAAAGTCTGAGTAAGAATTGAAAGTCATGAGTGTAGAATTGAAAATCCTGAGTGAGAATTGGAAAGCCCTGAGTGATAATTAAAAGCCCTGAGTGAGAATTGGAAGCCCTCTGAGTGAGAATTGAAAGTCCTGAGTAAAAATTGAGTTCCCATGAGTGGAAAGAATTGAAAGTTCCTAGTGAGAATTTGAAAGCCCTGAGTGAGAATGGAAACCCTTGATGAAAATTGGAAACCCTTAGTGAGAATTGAAATTCCATGAGGGAAGAAATGAAAAGCCCTTGAGTGAGAATTGAAAGCCCCTAGTGAGAATTGAAAGCCCTGAGTGAGAATTGGAAGCCCTGAGTGAGAACTTGGAAGCCCTAGTGAGAACCCCTGAGTCCATGAGTGAGAATTCCCAAAAGCCCTGAGTGAGAATTGAAAGCCCTGAGTGAGAATTGTTAAGCCCTGAGTGAGATTGAAAGCCCTGAGTGAAAATTAAAAGCCCTGAGTGGAGATGAGCCCTGATGTTGGAGAATTGAAAAGCCCTTAGTGAGAAATTGGAAAGTCCCTGAGTGAGAATTGAAAGCCCTGAGTGAAAAGTGAAGGCCCTTTGGTGAGGAATTGAAAGCCACTGAGTGGAGAATTGAAAGCCATGAGTGAGAATTGGAAGCCCTGGAGTGAGAATTGAAAGCCTTGAAAGTGAGATTGAAAACCCTGAGTGAGAATTGGGAAGCCCCTGAGTGAAATTGAAAGCCCTTGAAAGTGAGAATTGGAACCCTGGAGTTGAGAATTGGAAGCCCTTAGTGAGAATTGAAAGTCATGAGTGAGAATTAAAAGCCCCTGAGTGAGAATTGGAAAGCCTCTGAAGTGAGATTGAAAGCCCTGGAGTGAGAATTGGAAGCCCTGCGAGTTGTAAATTGAAAGCCCTTTCTAGGTGGAATTGGAAGCCCTGAGTGAGAATTGAAAGCCCTGAATTGAAGATTGAAGCCCTGAGTGAGATTGGAAGCCTGAAGTTGAAAAGAAATTGGAAGCCCGAGTGAGAATTGAAAGTCATGAGTGAGAATTAAAAGCCCTGAGTGAGAATTGAAAGCCATGAGTGAGATTGAAATTTCTGAGTGTAATTGAAAGCTCTGAATTAAAATTGAAAGTCACTGATGAGCATTGAAAACCCTGAGTGAGAATTGAAAGCTGAGTGAGAATTGAAGGCCCTGATTGGATTGGAAGCCTGAGTGAGACATTGGAAGCCTGAGTGAGATTTGGACGCCCTTAGTGAGAATTGCAGCCCTGAGTGAAATTGAAAGCCTGAGTGAGGAATTGAAGCCCTGAGTGAGAATTGAAGCCCTGAGTGAGAATTGGAAGCCCTGTAGTGAGAATTGAAAGCCCTGAGTGGAGAATTGGAGCTAGTGAAGAATTGAAAGCCCTGAGTGAGAATTGGAAGACCTGAGTGATAATGGAAGCCTGAGTGAGAATTGAAAGCCCTGATTGAGAATTTGAAACCCTTAGTGAGACTTGAAAGCCCTGAGTGAGACTGGAGCCTGAGTGAGATTGGAAGCCCTGTTGAGAATTAGAAGCCTGAGTGAAATTGAAAGCCCTGAGTGAGAATTGGAAGCCCTGAGTGATAATTGAAAGCCCTGAGTGAGAATTGAAAGCCCTGAGTGAGAATTGGAAAGCCCTGAGTGGAGAATTGAAGAGCCCTGAGTGAGAATTGAAACAAACCCCTTGAGTGAGAATTGTTCCCAAGGCCCTGATGAGAACCCTAGAGCCCTGAAGTGAGAATTGGAAGTCCCTGAGTGACCCGAAATTGAAGTCCCTGATTGAGAATGAGCCCTGAGTTGAAATGGTAGCTGAGTGGAGAAATGAAGCCCTGAGTGAAAGAATTTGAAAGACTGAGTGAAAATTGAAAGCCCTGAGTGAGTTTAATTGAAAGCCCTGAGTGAGAATTGGAAAGCCCTGAGTGAGAATTGGAAGCTGAGTGAGAATTGAAAGACCCTGCCAGTGAGAATTGAAAGCCCTGAGTGCTGAGTGAGAATTGAAAGCCCTTGATTGAAAGCCTTAATTGAGAATTGAAAGCCCTGAGTGAGAATTGGGAACCCTGATTGAGAATTGGAAAGCCCTGATTAGAATTGAAAGCCCGATTGAAATTGAAAACCTTGAAGTGAGGAATTTGAAAGCCCTGAGGTGAGAAACTGGGAAGCCCTGATTGAGAATTGGAAGCCCTGAGTGAGAATTGAAAGCCCTGAGTGGAATTGGAAGCCCTGAGTTGAGAATTGGAAGCCCCTGATTGAGAATTGGAAGCCCTGATGAGAATTGAAAGACGGATGAAAATTTGAAAGCCCTGAGTAGAATTGGAAAGCCCTGAGTGAGAATTGAAAGCCCTGAGGAAATTGGAAAGCCCTGAGTGAGAATTGAAAGACTGAGTGAAATGAAAGCCCTGAGTGAGAATTGAAAGCCCTGAGTGAGAATTGGAAGCCCTGAGTGAGAATTGAAAGCCCTGAGTGAGAATTGAAAGCCCTGAGTGAAAATTGAAAGCCCTGAGTGAGAATTTGAAAGCCCTGAGTGAGAAAATTTGAAAGCCCTGAGTAGATTTAAAGACCCTGAAAGTGGAAAATTGGAAGCCCTGAGTGGAATTGAAAGCTGAGTAAAGAGTGGAAAGCCCTGAGTGAGAATTGAAAGCCCTGAGTGAGAATTGAAAGCCCCTGAGTGAGAATTGACCCCAGCCCTGTTATGGAAACCCTGAGAGATTGAAGCCTGAGTGAGAATTGAAAGCCCTGAGTGGATTTGAAGCCCGAGTTAAAGAAACCCTGAAAACCATGAGTGATTGAAAAGCCCTTAAGTGAGAATTGAAAGCCCTGAGTGAGGAATTGAAAAGCCTGAGTGAGATTGAAAGCCCTGAGTGAGAAATTAAAAGCCCTGGAGTTGAAAGACCTGAAAGCCTGTGAGGAATTGGAACCCTGAGGTGAGAATTAAAGCCCTTGAGTTGAAAAGAATTGGAAAGCCCTCCAGTGAAAATTGAAAGCCCTGAGTGAGAATTGGAAAGCCCTTGAAGTTGAAAGAAATTGGAAAGGCCCTGAGTGAGAATTTGGAAAGCCCTGATTGAAGAACCCTGAAAATTAAAGTGAAATTGAAAGCCCATGAGTTGAAAGAATTGAAAGCCCTTGGAAGTGAGAAATTGGAAAGCCCTGAGTGAGATTGAAAAGCCCTGAGTGAGAATTGAAAGCCCTGAGTGAGAATTGGAAAGCCCTGGAGTTGGGAGAATTGGAAGCCTGAGTGAAAGGAATTGAAAGCCCTGAGTGAGAATTGGAAAGCCCTGAGTGAGAATTGGAAAGCCCTGAGTGGAAGAAACCCTTGAAAGTTCCCTGAGTGAGAATTGAAACCCTGAGTGGAGAATTGGAATCCCTGAGTGGAATTGAAAGCCCTTAGTGAGAATTGGAAAGCCCTGAGTGAGAATTGGAAAGCCCTGAGTTGGAAGAATTGAAGCCCTGGGAGTTGAAAGAATTGGAGCCCTGAAGTGAAAGGAATTGAAAGGCCCTGAGTGGAGAACCCTGAAACCATGGAGTTGAAAATTGAAAGCCCTGAGTGAGAATTGGAAAGCCCTGAGTGATAATTGAAAGCCCTGAGTGAGAATTGAAAGCCCTGAGTGAGATTGAAAGCCCAGTGAGTTGAGCAATTGGAGCCCTGAGTGAGAATTGAAAGCCCTGAGTGAGAATTGGAAGCCCTGAGTGAGAATTGAAGCCCTGAGTGAGAATTGAAAGCCCTGAGTGAGAATTGAAAGCCCTGAGTGAGAATTGAAAGCCCTGAGTGAGAATTGGAAAGCCCTGAGCTGAGAATTGAAACTGAGTGAGCCCATTGAGCCCTGAGTGAGATTGAAAGCCCGAGTGAATTGAAAAGCCCTGCCCGTGAGAATTGGAAGCCCTGAGTGAGAATTGAAAGCCCTGAGTGAGAATTGAAAGCCCTGAGTGAGAATTGAAAGCCCTGAGTGAGAATTGGAAGCCCTGAGTGAGAATTGAAAGCCCTGAGTGAGAATTGAAAGCCCTGAGTGAGAATTGAAAGCCTGAGTGAGATTGGAAGCCCGAGTGAGTGAGATGAGCCCTGAGTGAGAATTGAAAGCCCGAGTGAGAGTGAGCCCTGAGTGAGAAGAAAAGCCCTGAGTGAGAATTGAAAGCCCTGAGTGAGAATTGAAAGCCCTGATGATGAAGCCCTGAGTGAGAATTGGAAACTCCCGATGAGAATTTGAAGCCCTGAGTGAGAATTGAAATGGAAGCCCTGAGTTGAAAGTGAGCCCTGAGTGAGAATTGGAAGCCCTGATGAGAATTGAAACCCTGAGTGAGAATTGAAAGTCCCTGAGTGAAGAATTGAAGCCCTGAGTGAGAAGTGAAGCCCTGAGTGAGAATGGAAGCACCGAGTGAGAAGGTGAAAGCCCTGAGTGAGAATGAAAGTCCTGAGTGAGAATTGAAGCCCTGTCCCTGAGCCCGTGAGAAGGTTGAGCCCGAGTGAGAATGAGCCCTGAGTGGCGAAGTGTTGAAAGCCCTGAGTGAGAATGAAAGCCCTGAGTGAGAATTGGAAAGTCCTGAGTGAGAATTGGAAAGCCCTGAGTGAGAATTTGAAAGCCTGAGTGAGAATTGGAAGCCCTGAGTGGAGAATTGAAAGCCCTGAGTGGATTGGAAGCCCTGAGTTGAGAGTGAGTTCCCCTGAGTGAGAATTGGAAGCCCTAGTGAAGAATTGAAAGCAGCACACTTGTTAGTAAATGAAGGATAATAATAATAATAATAATAATAATAATAATAATAATAATAATGTTCTTCGTGAGGATTTTAGCGTTCTGTAAAATAAAAATAAAAAACTATTTATCTGTCCGTCCGCACTCTTCTCTCCGCCCTCATATCTAAGAAATGACGGAGGCTAGAGGGCTGCAAATTGGTGTGTTGATCAACCAACCTCCCGTCATCAAACCTACCCAATTGCAGCTCTCTAGCCTCAGTAGTTTTTATTATATTTAAGGCCAAAGTTCGACGGATAAATCTATTTTTGATGGCCTTGATTATACGCTGGGAAGCAACCTCGATGCATTTCTTACTTGTTATTTTGTATTATTTATTTTTAATGATTTTATGTTTTTTTTATTATCTTGCAATTGGTTTGGCAGTGTTGGGACCGAGAGAGTCGCAGGTGTTCAAGTCGACCCTTGGTCACTGCGGAGTTTCCGGCTAAAGTGATTAAGTGGCGATATATTTCTTTGGCTGCTTTTTTGTTTGGATATTTCTTAGAGGCTGACCCCAAAGCAGGGTTGGTGATTTTAAAATTTTTTTAAAAAAGATTAAAAAAATTTAAATATCAGTGATTTGTTTGATTTTTTTAGATTTATTTGATTTCATTGATTTGTTAGATTTTTTGTCAATCCTTTTTTCCCTCAAAATGTATTTTATGACAGAATTACTATAGATTTATCTTTTAGGTTTCCAGTTCTGGCCTCAAGTATGTACTTGCAAATTTTTTGTATATCAAAATAAATAGATGTAGCACAGTTATGCTTAAGTTTTTATGCTCAAGTTTTTATTAACCTCTAAACCATATTTTTCAATTTGTTTGCTTTCAAATAAAAAAAATTAAATAAAAAATTATTTTTTAATTAAAAAATCAATGATTTAATCATTGCCAACTCTGTCCCAAAGGTTTTCGGGGGTCGTTATCAAGGGTCACTATTTAGGATAGATCCTTTGACCAAGTCACTCTCGAGAGAGAGTTCACATAGGCAGGATATATGTTCCACTTCTCCAGAGGGATAGGTCTTTCAAAAGTATCCCTCAGGTGAGGTGGAACATACACCCTGCCTATGGAGAGTATCCAGCCCTGTAGATTGGCTTATCAACAGCCAATCAGGAGCGTCGTTAAGAGACTGGCCTAGACAGCAGACGCACGGTTGGTGTGAATCTACTGTAGTAAATCGAGTACCTCATTCTGTATGGAGACACATTGAATGAGTAAGCCATAAAGTGTGAATGAAGACTACAATCTTTGTCATTCTCTTCCTGTTATTCCCTTCTACTTCCTTATTCGCGTTTTTATTTGCCGCTACACCGTCATCTTTTTCTTGAATCTGCGTTTAAAAAATAATTATTTTCCTATTCCGTTACTAAGTTCTTTTTTTATTCATCCTTCCCAAGTTGTTTAGAAACTGAAACAATGAAGTGACGGTCATGTTAAAGATCACCTTTGTCTATATTCTCTTCTCCAGATAGTTTTTTTATTTTATTTTTTATTTTTTAGGAAAAAACAACAAGCCATTTACAATTCCCTGTCTGAGAGAGAGAGAGAGAGAGAGAGAGAGAGAGAGAGAGAGAGAGAGAACGATAGATTGAAAGAGAGAGAGAGAGAGAGGGACTGAGGGAGAGAAAGAAAGTATACGACAGAGAAGAAGAAGGAGAGAGAGACCACACACGACAGACCTTACCTTACCTTGCAGACCTTACATCTTGTTCGGGTTGCCCCAGGTCCCTCAGTGTGAGGCACCTCTAATGTCTACCAGAGAGTTGCTAGTACATCTTCCGGTATATTTTGCATCTTCCAATCTTGGATGGTCTGGGATGCAGTTTAGATATTTGTCGAGCTTATTCTTAAACACATCTACGCTCACTCCTGATATATTCCTCAGGTGAGCTGGCAACGCATTGAATAGACGCTGCATTATCGATGCTGGTGCGTAGTGGATTAATGTCCTGTGTGCTTTCCTTATTTTCCTGGTATAGTTTTGGGCACTATTAATCTACCTCTGCTTGCTCTTTCTGATATTTTTTAGTTCCATGATATTTTCTGCTATTCCTTCTATCTGTTTCCATGCCTGAATTATCATGTAGCGTTTCTCTTCTCCTTTCTAGAACTATATAATTTTAAGAATTGTAGTCTTTCCCAGTAGTCTAGGTCCTTAACTTCTTCTATTCTAGCTGTAAAGGACCTTTGTACACTCTCTATTTGTTGCAATATCCTTTTGATAGTGTGGGTACCATATCATATTGCAATATTCAAGTGGACTACGAACATATGTTTTATAAAGCATAATCATGTGTTCAGCTTTTCTTGTTTTGAAAGTGCCTTAACAACATTCCCATTTTTGCTTTACATTTTGCCAACAGAGTTGCTATTTGATCATTGCATAACATGTTCCTATTCATCATCACACCAAGGTCTTTAACTGCTTCCTTATTTGTGATGGTCTCATTATTAGGTCCCTTATATGCATATAGCTTTCTTTCTCTGTCTCCATAATTTAGTTGATTCAAATTTATCAGAGTTAAATACCATCCTATTTACCTCTGCCCAATCATATACTTTGTTAAGGTCTCTTTGTAGAGCGTTCCTATCTTCATCACAAGTAATTTCTCTACTTATTCTTGTGTCATCTGCGAAACTACTCACTACCGAATCCTTAACATTATTGTCTATGTCTTCAATCTAAAATAAAACAAACAGTATTGCAGCTAACACCGTACCTTGCGGCACACCGGATATTACCTTGGCTTCATCCGATTTCTCGTCGTTTGCAATAACTATCTGTTTTTCTGTTGTGTAAAAATTCTTTTAACATCTTCCTACTTTATCCACGATATTGTGTTTTCTAATTTTCTTCGCTAATATATTATGGTCTACTTTATCAAAAGCTTTTGCAAAGTCTAAATAAACCACATCTGTTTCATTTCCGCTTTTCATATTTTTGAATATGTTTTCACGGTGGACTAACAGTTGGGTTTGTGTACTTTTTCCGGGTACGAACCATGTTGTCCTTTATTAAACAAATTATTTTTTATTAAATGTTTCATAATATTTTTCTTCATTACCCTTTCATACACTTTCATAATATGTGATGTTAGACTCACAGGCCTATAATTACTTGCCTCTAGTCTTGATCCACTTTTGAAAGTAGGGGTAATATATGCTAATTTGTGCTCATCATATATCTTGCCTGTATCTACACTTTGTCTTAATAATATTGCAAGTGGCTTTGCGATAGAATGAACTACTTTCTTTAACAAAATAGCAGGAATTCCATCTGGCCCTGCAGCAGCTCCATTTTTAATTTCATTAATAGCCTGCACTATCAGCTTCATTAATATCTATGTCAGCTAAATATTCACTATTTCATCCCTTACTTCTATATCATTATCTTCATTATCTATTCTAGGGGTGAATTCTCTCTTATATCGTTCTGCCAGTATGTTGCAAATTTCCTTTTTTTCATTCGTTAATCTCCCTTCAATTCTCATAGGGCCTATTTCTATTCTTCTTTTATTCATCTTCTTCGCATATGAGTATAATAGTTTGGGGTTTTGCTTGATATTTAATAGGGGTTTTTTTTCCAACGTCCCGTTTTTCATTTTCTTTTGATTGTATAATCTTTTGTTCTGCATTTTCTATCTTACTTTTTAGTTCTATAACTTTCCATGCATTTTTTTTCTTTGCAAGACCTTTTTTCCATTTTCTGATTTTCTGGAACAAGATCCTTCTGTCTCTTGGTATGCATGATGATGTTTACTTTTCTTCTTCGGTATATATTTTTCCACTATTATCTCCAATATTTTATATAATATCTCCGTATTTACCCTTATGTCATCACTTATGAAAATGTTCTATCCAATCTTTGTTTAATTCTTCATTAATTTCTGACCATTTTATATTTTTACTGTAGAAGTTGTATTTTCCATATCCTTCCCACTTTTTCATTTCTTGCTTATCTCTATTTTCACTTGCTTTGGAATGAACTGTTAATTCTATGACATTATGGTCTGAAATACTCGCATTATAAACTATTATTTCTTTAACATAATTCATCTCGTTCACAAATACTAGGTCTAAAGTATTTTCCTTTCTTGTTGGCAGGTGATTTATTTGTTGAATGTTGTATTCTAGTAGCATATCTAATAGCTTTTCAAATTGCCTCTTATCTTCTGCACTACTATTACTCTCTTTTTTATATGTATAAGTACAAACCACAATCTCCTATTCGTTCTTTCCATTCTACGAAAGGAAAGTGAAGTCACCAGATAGGAGAATAGTCAGTCCTTGTGATTTCTACATATATCATCCAATTTTTCAATTATTAAGTCAAACTCTTTAGTATTAGGAGGTCTATATATTACTATGTCATCAATTTTTCAGATTCAAATTCTACCGCTATTAGTTCACATTCTGAGTTACTATATTCTCATATATTTTTCCTTGTTTTTTTGTCTTTCCCATATATTGCGGTTCCCCCTTGATTCCTATTTTTTCTATCTGATCTATAAGTTTGGAACCCTTTTTTTTTTTTTTTTATTTGATCATCATTCCCAGTCTCTTGGAATACCAGGTTTTCACTTATTCATTATATCTATTTTCTTTTCATTTTGGGTTAGTTCTTCTAAGTACTCTATTTTTCTTTTTGAGTTACTCGTAACTAAACCCTGCGCATTCATCACTATGATGGTTTGCGTGTTTTCTCTTTCATTTAATATTGGTAGTAATAAGGATTTTCCCAGTCTCTTTCCTGTTCTGGTATGTTGTTCTTTTTCATTCCAGAAATTCTGACATTAAAAAATCCAACTTTTCCATAATATTTGATCTTCCTTCATCATAATTATTAATTTTAAGTGTCTGAATCTGCAATTTTCTCCGTTTTCTGCAATATCCTCTTGCATAATAAATACAATTATCTCTTGAGTAGAATTTCGGAGCTGATGCTTTGAAATTTTTGCTGACACCTCTGCATATCTCATTGGTGGTTTGCTTTTCTCTTTTACCTGATATTCTTGATTTCTCTCTTTATTTGTTTCTTCTTATTTTGGATTTTATTACTTGGTTGGTTATTTATTTGATTATGATTCATGGCTACAGGGTGCATATATTTGCATTTTTTGTCGAACTTACATCCTTTTCCTTCTTTTAGGTTTTTTACTTTTATATTTTTGGATGCAGATCTCTGCAATCATCCCCATATCCATCTAAGTATGCACATTTACCATATATTTCATAGTTTTGACATATCTTAGGATGTTTGTAGTAACATCTTTCTCCAAATCTGCAATTCCCTCTTTTCAAAAGGTTGCAGATTTTGTCTTTCTTGTCTATTTTTTCCTCTTTCCCGTCATTGTATAGATCTGGGTAGAGCCTCTTCGGGATTTGCTTTTCTGTTGTCATATCGTAATTTATTTCTTCGTAGGTATGCTGCTTTATTGCCTCATATGTAGTATCAATGAGTATCTCTGCATCCAATACTTTTATCTTGTTCTTTGTTTTCCTTCCTTATTTTTTTCTGTCATTTCATTTTTGTTTGTTTACTTCTCTTCCGTTTTCCTCTTCTTCTTTTTCTTCTTCTTCTTCCTCTTCCTCTTCTTCTTCATCCTCAACTATTTGTACATTCAATCTTGATTTAATAACATTGTCTATCCATGATGACATGTTGAACAAAAAATTCTTGTATCTTTTCTCAAATCTTGTATTACCTCAGCACTCGTGGATGGGTCGGATGTTGCATGCCAGCACATTTTTCTGATTTAGGTTTTGTGGATTGACTATGCTATACCAAACCTTACACAGTTTGCATGCTTTTGGCATTCTTTTTCCTAATGCATCAATTAGGATATTCACAAGATTCACCTTATTCATTTTCTTGTCGGAATATGTTGGTTTATGTATATTTTCTTTATGAGTCTCTTGACCACTTGGATTTTATTTGGAACTTCTTCAATTATTTTCAAGATGTTTTCATTAGATTTGTTCCAGTTTGAAGGATTATATCCTTCTAATATATCTATGAATGCTTTTTGTATCTTTTTGGTTAGGACTGTTGCTGATTTCATAGATGAGAAATGCCAGTTCCCTTCCTGCTACCTCATCTATTGCGAATCTGCTAGACACGCCAAATTACGCCACCTTTTCCCGCAGTTGGAACTTACTGCCATCTTGTTCTGATTTATAGTTTTACACTTGATAAACTAACTTAGAAGACGTTTTTATCCTACTATTTTCACACTAATCTTATCACCGATAGTTCACGAACACTTCTAGATATTTCTCAAATTCTAGTCGTATGTTAAACTTGTGATATCTGTTGATTATTGTGACTTCACGCGGGTACGTCTCACCAAGCAAGATGGCTACTACGAGAGACAGACATTGAAAGAGAAAGAGAGAGAGAGAGAGAGAGAGGTTGAGTGAGAGGAAGAGGGAGAGAAAAAGAGATATTGAGTGAGAGAAAGAAAGATAGAGAGAAAGAGAATAAGGGGGAGGGAGAGACAGACAGACAGACAGACAGAGAAAGAGGGAGAGAGAATCAAGTTATGAAAATTGCAAATGAGAATTTATTTTTCATAACAACCAAAACCAAAAGAAACAAACTCATGGCTGAAAATTTGCATTTTCCTAAAAAGCTACTGAGGCTAGAGGGCTGCAAATTGGTATGTTGATCATCCACCCTCCAATCATCAAGCATACCAAGTTGCAGCCTTCTAGCGTCAGTAATTTTGATCTTATTTCAGGTTAAATCTAGCCATCATCGTGCATCTGGCACCTATAGGTGTCAACAACACATTCCACCAACGGGCCGTGGCTGAAAGTTTCATGGGGCGCGGCTGAGAGTTTCATGAGCCGTGGCTGAGAGTTTCAAGCAGCATTACACGCTGAACAGAAAACTAGATTGCGTCGAAGACACTTCGGGGCATCTTTTATTTGCTTTTGTTTTTCATTTTTCTTTTCTTGCTCCTTCCTCCTTACTATTCATAGCCTCTTCTGATATTTTCTCTTCTGGGGAAGAAAGTAAAACACCTTAATGGCGGTGGTGACAACACCAAGAAAAGTTGGAGGAGTCGCGAAAGAGAAAACCTCTTGGGAGGAGAAACACAAGAGAGACCTTTTGCTGGAAAGTTTTCAGGAACGCGCGAAAAAGAAGAAGAAGAAGAAAAGAAGCTGCGACGGAGTTCAAAGTGAGCATAGACACGCTGGGGCCAGAATATCGTAAATCATTGTCTCTTCAGAATCGAGTTTGTTGGTATCACGGCGAAAGATGCACAAACACACACACACACACCGTTAGGGTAGCGAATACACCCTGCTGCCTTTGGTCCCTGAGTCTCCGAAGACATTCTCCCGATTGACCTTCGTGAATGGAGGGGAGCATCAACTTCAATGATGTGGAATGACCTCGGGGGATCTGTTCCATTACAAGAGGCCTTCGGAGCTGCCATCAAGAAGGCCACCCCTCCCCCAACCTCCAGCGAGCTTTGCAGAAGAAGAACATCATGACTGATGAGACGCGGGAATAAGGGAAATGTGATACATCTCAAGTTCTCTTTGAACCATAACATTGCCTTTTCATCGCTATCATTTTTCGATATCTCTGTGCTATCTCTTTTTCGTCTTTTTTTTTTCTTTTTTGTCAACTGCGCAGCCGATGATTTTGTTTATCCACCGCTGAAAGAAAGAACTCCTCCGTTTTATTTTGAAAGTCATACCAGAAAGAATTGCTGCTTACAAAGTGTGAGGGATTCGTAAAAATCATTTGAATTAGATACTGTATAGGGCAAACTTGAATAGGTTTTCTCAACATAAGAGCTATATCAAGTCATACGTAGTCGTATCGCTAAATCTCGATATCTTTTTAGATATGTCGTTAACCAACTTCCCTAGCATTGTTACTTGTCTTGGCTACTAAAAGTGTGCTAAAACTCCTCCTTTGAATATTTTTGTTCAGCTGTCGTATTTGCATTTTGATTGACAAGAAGGCCAAGACATATTTTCAGAGACATGGCCTCCTATGAAACGCAAATAAAACTCGGTGCATTTTTATAGGTTCAAGACAATATATACCAGCCATAGCTGATGTGAGGGTAAAAATCTTAGGCGTCCACTTTGACCGTTTTATTACTTTTGGCTGACTGTCATATTGAGGATGTATGCAAAAAGGCGACGGGCATACTTATTTACTTGAACAGATTAAAAGATCATTTTAAACCTTCCAAGAGCCTGATTGTCTTTCAGTCACTAGTCATGAGCCTCATCCACCATTATTTTAAAGTATGGGGACCCGCACTAATAATGTCCATCTCGACAAAATTCGAAAAACTTGTAATTTCGTTGCCAGAGTATCTGTAGGTGATATTAGAAAGTATGATCATATTTCTCCTGTTCAGAAAAAGCTGGAATGGCTTTAAAGATCAGTACGTACACGAAGTTTTTGTGTTTGTTCTTAAAGTTTTAAGAGGTATTTTATCTGGAAGGCTGTTTCATTTAAATGTGGCCTAACTCAGTAACTGGCATTTATACTCGTCAGGGTTGTGATCTTGTTGTAAAAAGAGCGACAACAACAGATATTGGTTTAAAGGAGTTCCCGTCAAGAGGCCCTTCCTTCCTTCCTTCCCTGTGGAAGAAGCCATACCACAAGATATCAAGAATACTGCTGCTGCCACTACATTCTTTTAAGAATAAGTTGAAGAAATGTCTGTTACATTAGTATTCACGTACTATGAATTTATTTTAATGCTGGTCTTTCATGACTTTACCTATATGTATATATATCCATTGTAGAATAACAGTGTCGATTGAAATAAAGTTATTATTATTATTATTATTATTATTATTTTATTATTATTTTTTTTTTTTTTTTTTTTTTTTTTTTTTTTTTTTTTTATTTTTTTTTTTTTTTTTTTTTTTTTTTTTTTTGCTCTATCACAGTCCTCCAATTCGACTGGGTGGTATTTATAGTGTGGGGTTCCGGGTTGCATCCTGCCTCCTTAGGGAGCCATCACTTTTCTTACTATGTGTGCCGTTTCTAGGATCACACTCTTCTGCATGAGTCCTGGAGCTACTTCAGCCTCTAGTTTTTCCAGATTCCTTTTCAGGGATCTTGGGATCGTGCCTAGTGCTCCTATGATTATGGGTACGATTTCCACTGGCATATCCCATATCCTTCTTATTTCTATTTTCAGATCTTGATACTTATCCATTTTTCCCCTCTCTTTCTCTTCAACTCTGTTGTCCCATGGTATTGCGACATCAATGAGTGATACTTTCTTCTTGACTTTGTCAATCAACGTCACGTCTGGTCTGTTTGCACGTATCACCCTATCCGTTCTGATACCATAGTCCCAGAGGATCTTTGCCTGATCGTTTTTCTATCACTCCTTCAGGTTGGTGCTCGTACCACTTATTACTGCAAGGTAGCTGATGTTTCTTGCACAGGCTCCATGGGAGGGCTTTTGCCACTGAATCATGCCTCTTTTTGTACTGGTTCTGTGCAAGTGCCGGGCATTCACTTGCTATGTGGTTTATGGTTTCATTTTTCGTATTGCACTTCCTACATATGGGAGAGATGTTATTTCCGTCTATCATACTTTGAACATTATCTGGTTCTTAGGGCCTGATCTTGTGGCCGCTGTTATCATTCCTTCAGTTTCCTTCTTTAGCTCTCCCCTCTGTAGCCATTGCCAATTGTCATCGCTGGCTAGTTCTTTAGTCTGTCTCATGTATTGTCCGTGCATTGGTTTGTTGTGCCAGTCCTCTGTTCTTTCTGTCTTTCTCTGTCTCTGTATATTTCTGGGTCTTTCGTCTACTTTTATTAGTCCTTCTTCCCATGCACTCTTTAGCCACTCGTCTTCACTGGTTTTCAGATATTGCCCCAGTGCTCTGTTTTCGATGTTGACGCAGTCCTCTATACTTAGTAGTCCTCTCCCTCCTTCCTTTCGTGTTATGTATAGTCTGTCCGTATTTGCTCTTGGGTGTAGTGCTTTGTGTATTGTCATTTGTTTCCTGGTTTTCTGATCTATGCTGCGGAGTTCTGCCTTCGTCCATTCCACTATTCTGCGCTGTATCTGATTACTGGCACTGCCCATGTGTTTATGGCTTTTATCATATTTCCGGCATTGAGTTTTGACTTGAGTATCGCTTGAGTCTCTGCATATATTCTTTCCTGATCGTGTCCTTCATCTCTTGGTGTTTTATATCTCCTCCTTCCATTATTCCCAGGTATTTGTATCCTGTCTCATCTATGTGTTTGATGTTGCTCCCATCTGGTAGCTTTATCCCTTCAGTTCTCGTTACTTTGCCTTTTTGTATGTTGACTAAGGCGCATTTTTCTATTCCAAACTCCATCTCCTGATGTCCCCAGATACAATCCTTACAGTCTGGATTAGGGTATCTATTTCCTTGATGCTCTTACCATACAGCTTGATGTCGTCCATGAACATCAGATGGTGATTTTGTTGCCTCTTTCTTGAGTTGGTACCCGGCATCCATCTTCTGTAGTACTTTGTCATGGGAATCATGGCTACTACGAAGAGTAGTGGGGACAGTGGAGATCGCCCACTGGAAGATCCCATCGTCCTGATTATTGCCTGAACCGTATGGATCCAGTCTTATTCCAGAGCTTGTAAGTATGTATTCCAGTTGCGCATTGTATTTTTGAGGAAGCTGATGGTATTTTCCTCTGCCCCATATATTTTCAGGCATTCTATTAGCCATGTGTGTGGTATCATGTCGAAGGCTTTCTTATAGTCTATCCATGCCATGCTTAGGTTGGTTTTTCCTTCTCCTACTAGTTCTTATTATTATTATTATTATTATTATTATTATTATTATTATTTTATTATTATTATTATTATTATTGTTTGGAAAACCTCCCTCGCGAGAGTATGTATTTGTTCTAAGGGTCAACAATAACAAAAAAATGTTGCGAGTTCGTGTATAATTTTAAAACTCTTTACAAAAAGCTTTCAAACCCATCCCTGGGTTCATCTTCAGTCCAAAAAAATGCGAACATTACTATTATTATTACGCACGAACTTCTCTCCTAGTGGTTTACTATCTGAGGGGCGCATCAATGGTCCAATCAGTTTCAGGTTATATCCTGCCTGGTGGTCTTAGCTAAGTTAAATCTGCATCTTTGCATCATTCAAAGGTGGTGATAATGCTCATTAACGGGTGCTCTACAGATTTGCTGCTTACAAAGGCATAAAAGTATTGTAGGAAAAAGATCAACACCATATAAACCGTTGTTTGAATCACATCATCACCATCCCAGACCCACCCTATACTCTGTTTTTTTCCATCTGTCCACCAGCGTGTGGTGTTTTGGTTTTTTCGTATGTAACACTGCGTCCCGGGCTTTACATAGATTACATCCAGCTTACATTCAACAATAATAATAACCTTATTTCGAATATTATCGGTGCAATTCGCATACTGTAAATTATTAAAACACTTTTCAGTTGCAAATATACACCCAGACATCCTTTTATTTACCTAAAATTACACATAGCGTAACTATTTTAAATAAAAGCCCGGGCGGGGGGACGCAGTGTTTACCATTGCGAAAACACCACAGGCGGATGGACAGATGGAAAAAAACAGAGATAGAATCATATGCTGTATGCAGTAATGAATGGGGATCACTCCTAGATAGTTACCCTTAGGGTTTTCATGGGTTGTAATCTAGGACAAATGTTTCTTCATGATATTTACAGTCTTTTGTTTATGTTTTCACGGTCGTGTCACTGTCTAGGAAAGATCCATGGATGGCAAGAATCTGTTAAGAGTCCTTTCATTCTGATAATAAAGTGAAGATCGACTTTGATTAGAAAACAATCAGCCGCAAAGAATGTCTTTGTGAGTAAAGTCAGAGACTTGACTTGAGACATCGAGTGACTTAAACCTAGTTATGGTAATTGAATATATAGAATGTATCCATTCTGTTGTTCTTATGCTTACAACATAAACTAACTGCTGCTTATAATGCTGTATGAAACTCTCAGCTATGGCCCAGTGGTGGCCTGTGTTGTTGGGTGCCGGATGTACTATCATGGCTAACTTAACCTTAAATAAAATCAAAACTCCTGAGGCTAGAGAGCTGCATTTTGGTATGTTTGATGATAAGAGGGTGGATAATCAGCATACCAATTTGCAGCCCTCTACCCTCAGCAGTTTTGAAGATCTGAGGGTGGTCAGAAAAGGTACGGGCTAACAGACAAATTGCCATCTCAGGAGATTTCTTTTTCAGAAAACTAAAACTTAATTTAATAAGACATTTCTACACAGAAGAAATCTAGGGGACATATTGGTGTAGTATTAACAAAAAACAAATAACTTACATCATGAAATAAAACTCCGGGTCTCTCTCTTTCTCATTATAATGTATTTCAGTTACAACTCCCAGTCTCTCTCTTCTCATTATAATGTATTTCAGTCACAATCCCCAGGTCTTTGTTTCTCATTATGATGTATTTCAGTTGCAACCTCCAGTCTCTCTCTTTCTCATTATACACTAGTTCAATTGGGCGTTTTATTGCAGTATAACATTTGTTGACGATCTGAAGGCAAATATAAATGGAAAACAATTCGATGCCAGGATTACTGTTGTTTCGAAATATATGAATTGCTCAACTGCTACCGTTATTGAAAAGTCTACCATTGAGTAACCATAGCAACGTAATGCCACGGCACAGAACATGTGAGAACAGAGTACTTATGCAATTCTGCCAGTTTAATTGAGCGAGGGATATTAATCTTTTTGTTTTTTGGTCGTGATTTATCACAGCTTGTAAAGTTCATAGGTCAGTAGGAACAGTGTAAATTTTAGAATAAAGTTATTTATGGTTCGTTTACAAAATACTACAAGCGTTCCATACTTATGAATAAGTCCCGGCTTTCAGGTACCACAAAAGCCATACCACCAAATTTCATTTAATTATTTAAGGAGCTCGAGGAGGTACTTCCGGTCTTTCCCTCGATCGCATGAGATGCAGATACAAAGAATCGTAAATGATGATACTTTACATTCAGTGAATTAGATCTGTATATCATCTCATCTTCAGATATGCAGCCAGGACCATATTTGAATTCAGTATTGTATTTCATATACAGATATAGTTATAAACCCTTCGTCCCCGTAGAAGGGGTAGTGCCATCGGTGCACCTCACGTGGTGCACTGTGGGCATTACTTGAGGATCGTTGCAAGCAGCTTCCCTCCGGCCCTTAGCTGCAACTCCTTTCACTCATTTTACTGTACCTCCGTTAATATTCTCTTTATTTCATCTTACTTCCCACCTTCCTCCTGTTACACCTATCAGACCTTCTTTTCTTTCAATTTTCCCTTGAGCGCTGAATGACCTCATGGGTCCCAGTGGTTGGCCTCTGACCTAAATCTTGTATTCCATTTCTTATAAAACCCTTTTAAGTGGCATTCCAAAACAAGTTCTTATTTTATTTCCTTGTTTTCGACTCTTTCTGCTCGAGGGAAATTTCCAGCTGACTCGTTCATAATCGTCGTCTCCGAGTTCAACCGAAACTCTTTCACGGGATTGATCTTCCGGGCGCTCCTCAGCCGCGATGTGAAGAAGAGGGTCGGTCTTCTGGCGTCATCCATCGAAGCATTCATTCACCTGTCCCTGCAACTTTTCATCAATCGCTTCACCTTTATGGCATCTCAAAGTCTTCTTCAAGTTTCGTCCAAAGGAGGGCGAAGATTTTGAATCGAACTTCTTGTAGTCTTCTGCATATGAAGACTGACGTGTGTAGGAATGGAGGGAATTTTCTAACCAATGGAGGGAATCTTCTAACCAATGGAGGGAATCTTCTAACCAATGAAAAAGAATCTTCTAACCAATGGAGGAAATCTTCTAACCAATGAAGAGAATTTTCGAACCAATGGAAAGAATTTTCTAACCAATGGAGGGAATCTTCAAACCAATGAAGGAAATCTTCTAACCAATGGAGGACATTTTCTAACCAATGGAAGGAATTTCCTAACCAATGGAGGGAATCTTCTAACCAATGAAAAAGAATCTTCTACAATGGAGGGAATTTTCTAACCAATGGAGGGAATTTTCTAACCAATGGAGGGAATCTTCTAACCAATGAAAAAGAATCTTCTACAATGGAGGGAATTTTCTAATCGATGGAGGGAATTTTCTAACCAATGTAAAGAATTTTCTAACCAGTGGAAGGAATTTTCTTACCAATGGATGGAATTTTTTTACCAATGGAGGGAATTTTCTTACCAATGGATGGAATTTTCTTACCAATGAAGGGAATTTTCTAACCAGTGGAAGGAATTTTCTAACTGATGGAGGGAATTTTCTAACCAACAGAAGGAATTATCTAACCAATGGATGGAATCTTCTAACCAATGGAGGGAATTTTCTAAAATGGAGGGGAAGTTTTCTAACCAATGGATGGAGAAATTTCTAACCAATGGAGGAGGGTTTTTCTAACCTCAATGGACAACCTGGAGGGAATTTCCTACCAATGGAGGGAATATTCTAAACCAATGGCGGGAATGCTTCTTAAACCCAATGGAGGGAATTTTCTAACCAATGGAAGGAATTTTCTAACTGATGGAGGGAATTTTCTAACCAATGGAAAGAATTTTCTAACCAATGGAGGGAATCTTCTAACCAATGGAGGGAATCTTCTAACCAATGGCGGGAATTTTCTAACAAATGGATAGAAATTTCTAATCAACAGAGCGAATCTTTTAACCAATGAAGGGAATCTTCTAACCAATGGAGGAAATTTTCTAACAAATGGAGGGAATCTTTTTAACCAATGGAGGGAATCTTCTAACCAATGGAGGAATTTTTTAACCAATGGAAGGAATCTTCTAACCAATTGAAGGAATTTTCTAACCAATGGAAGGATTTTTCTAACTAATGGAGGGAATTTCCTGACCAATGGAAAGAATATCCTAACCAGAGGAATGAATTTTCTAATCGATGGAGGGATTTTTCTAACCATGATGCAACAGGGATCATGATGGATGCTTGCTTTCGGCGAAAGGTTTGACACACACACACACACACACATATATATATATATATATATATATATATATAAAATATTCATTCGAGCTATCAAATGTCCTTTAATATACTAATTGCTCTAGCCTCTCCCGGAATTGATATATTTTCATATATGTACCGAGGGGGAAGGGGTTTTTTAGTTGATAATAATTTCGTACCCCCATGGGATCGAACCACCGTCCAGTGGACGGACGGGGAACGAAATCAGGATCAGACAGTGACGCTACCGAAACGGCTATCAAGAGAGGCTGAAGGTCTAGGTTTATATCGATCCTGACCATTTCAAATCAACGTCGATCTCGTTGTATTTGTAATTAGAATCGATATGGAACCCCCTCCACCATGCTAGCCGATTCGAGAGTTTGACCCACGCAGCCTTATTATCACCGTGATTCATATAAATCATTCGAGCTACAAATGTCCTTTAATATCTAATTCGCTCTACCTCGGAATTGATATATTTTGTCATATATAGTAACCGAGGGGGAATTTTTCTAGTTGATAATAATTTCGTACCCCCATGGGATCGAACCACCGTCCAGTTGGACGGGGAACGAAATCAGGATCGGACAGTGACGCTACCGAAACGGCTATCAAGAGAGGCTAAAGGTTTATATCGATTCTGACCATTTCAAATCAACGTCGATCTCGTTGTATTTGTAATTAGAATCGATATGGAACCCCCTCCACCATGCTGTATAAAATATTCATGTATATATATATATATCCGATATTATATATATTATATAAATATTCATATATATATATAATATATATATAGTATATATATAGATATTATAAACATATGTATATAGACATGGCATATAATATATATAATATATTATATATATATATATATATATATGTATATATATATATATATTTTATATATATATTATATATAGATATATACTATAATTCTAATATATATAAATATATATATATATATAAATATATAGTAATATAATTTTTATCACATCAACGTGATTCATATATAATTGCATAAGCTACAAATGTCCATTAATATCCACTTCGACTCTACCTCGGAATCAATCTATTTTCATATATGGTAACTGAAGGGGAAGGGGAATTTTTAGTTGATATATTTTCGTCCTCCCGTGGATTCGAACCAGGGGACATTATAGAAAAACTAACATCTATAGCAGCAAATTAGCAAATTTTCAGTTCACTTACGACTTACGTTCTTGAGGTAGCAAACACAAACATTATATATATATATATATATATATATATATATATATATATATATATATATATATATATATA
The DNA here is from genome assembly GCF_015104395.2 of Macrobrachium nipponense. NCBI lineage: Eukaryota > Metazoa > Arthropoda > Malacostraca > Decapoda > Palaemonidae > Macrobrachium > Macrobrachium nipponense. Next base: position 28,755,707 of record NC_087220.1, on the reverse strand, counting down.
TATATATATATATTTGTGTGTGTGAGTGTATGAAGATAAAAGGCCCATAAAACACTATTTTAACGTTGCAACCACATATTTCGAGTTCTTCCTTCTGTGCTCCTGATCACTGGTAGAATATGGATGTCTTACAAGATTGTATATACAAAAACATAAGTAGGTATGGCAGTAAGTCTCTGTTGGTGACACAGGTAGGGTGGAAATTAAACTATTCCTGGTGATTTCTGGCCTCTTTAAACTCTCTTTCAATGGTAAATTTTTATAAACATAAATTTGGTTGCAGCATAGGCAGTCCCCTATTCCCCTTTCTAGTAAACTTACACATGGAATATTTCGAAACATAAATTTTGTCCTCTATCAAACCCCGCATTATGGTCTGGCTTAGATATGTAGATGATATTTTTACTTACTGGGATGCTAGCTGGGGAAGTTTAACAATGCATTTTCCAATCAACTAAATTCGCTAGTTCCGACAATTAAAATTTTAAAACAGAATGGGAAAAGGACGGGAAATTGCCGTTCCTAGACGTACTAATCATAAGAGAGCAGAATAGATATGCATTCACTGAACACAGAAAACCAACCTTTTCGTAGTTTCATATATTCATTTTCCTAAGTTACCACGATGTATCCGTAAATATCATGGTCGGGTGCAACCTATTCCTCGGGGGGCTTAGAATATTTTTTAAATGGGTACGTAGATAAAGAATTCAACACGATCCGCCAACACCTAATGCAACTGCTTTACCCACCATACATTATCGAGAAGGCTATAAATAAAGCGAATACAATATACTATAGAGGTCCCACCAAATCCAATAGACAAATAGACTTTAGCAATAAATTGAAAATTCCATACGATGAAAGCATTCAAAAAGCCACAGAACACTCGGTCTAATAATCCTTTTATTTTCCATTATCCCAAATCCATCGGGAGTTCGCTCATTGCCGTATACCTAAATAAAAGAGGAGAAGAAGCCGGAGTTTACAAGATACCGCGTAGCAATTGTAATGAGATTTCGTTGGGGAAACCGGTAGATCCATCTCGCAAAGATCAGCAGAACACAAAAGATCAGTGAGATATGCATCAGAGAACTCGGGGATTTCCTACATATTAGGGACAAGGCATACTATGAACTGGAGTGGGGAGGGGCGGAGTTGATTTTCAAAAGTAGCTGTCCGTAAAAAACAAAAAAGAAAATGCTGGAATCTGCTATCATCAATCAAACGAAACATGTCAGGAGGATATTTGGAAATCGGATGACACGACAAACTATCCTTAGGCAGCTCCTCGAGCAGGTGTCCAAAGAACATCCGACCACTGGACGAGTCGCCTGACGGAGTTAATGAGGCCAGAAATCCACCATTGGAATAGTTTAATTCCAACCAATCCTGGGTCACCAAGAGAGACTTACTGCCACACTACATATGTTTTTGTATACTATACTCCTGGTAAGACATGCTTATGTCCATATTTTACCATTGATCAGGGGGAACAGAAGGAATGCTAGTTATATATGGTTACAACGTTGAAATAGTGTTTTACGGGTCGTTTATCTTCCATATTATAATGTTGTATTACTGTAAAATGACATTTATATATATATATATATATATATATATAATATATATATATATATATATATATATAATATATATATATAGATATATATATTATTTGTTTGGTTTCTCAGGAGTCTTTAAATGAGATGCAGTGCAAGTTTCTTCCCTTCATTCACACTAGAATGATACAGTCGCAGATACAAATTCAACAATGAGGACTACGAATCAATTTGAAGTTCTGTTAACAGCAACTGTTCTGGCTTTGGGTAGCTGACCTACTTTCGTCAGAGCTGTGCGGCGGTCCTTTCTTTTTCCAACTGGTGCTCTCCTTCGCTGCTGGGCTTCTCGAAGATTCTACAAAGGAGAATGTCCCACTTACAATAGGCGGGGGATAAGCTTTTGTCCCGCCTGTTGGTCATTCATATCGTTGTAGATTATTCTATCGCCGTCCTTTAGGTGTGATGGATTGACTTCATTCCTCCCTTGTTGGTGGAAACTTATGACGTCACCGGAACTGTCGAGTTTCCGGCAAGAGAGTAGAGGTCAGGTCATAGGTGAAGATTTTTATGGGAGCACTTTGATTAAAACTTTGTGCGTCTTATGGCTACTGTTGGAGACTCTTCCTGTGACTAATTTCTCTCTCTCTCTCTCTCTCTCTCTCTCTCTCTCTCTTGTTTCCCCCTCTCTTTTATATTTACGCTGTTCCCAACTGACATTTTCTTAGCTATCATTACATATAATACATTTTGCATGACTGGGCCAATACCCATAGAGAAGGTAGGCGATTTGGGTGATAACACCCGATGCCAGGTTTTGGAAACTTACAAATTATTGGGGTATTTCCTCGTTGGACGAGTGATTTTCGCGCTCGGCCACCAATCCGGTGGTCCGAAGTTCGATTATCGGCTTGGCAATCGCGGAATCAGAGGAATTTATTTCTGGTAATAGAAATTCATTGTTCGATATAATGTGGTTCTGATCCCACGATAAGCTGTAGGTCCCGTTGCTAGGTGACCAATTGGTTCCTAGCCACCTAAAAATAACTAATCCTCCGGGCCAGCCTAGGAGAGCTGCTTATCAGTTCAGTGGTCTGGTAAAACTAAGATATACTCAAGTTTTACAAATTATGGCTATATGTAGCTAATTTTTTAAATACTAACGCAAAAATAATAAGATGCAGATACTTTCACCAAATGTAAACAAATTCATATTCAATAAAAGCTAGAAAGAAAAAAGCACAACAAAAGTATCAATAATAGCACAGCGATAAAGACAAAAAAATTGATAAGAGAGAGAGAGAGAGAGTTTCTGGGTAATTGGTAACCAAATAAACGAAACTACGAATATTTTTTTCATTATGTATTACAAGAATGGATGTTGTTCAGTGTTAACACAGGTTGATCTTTGACTGGCTAGCATATATAAACCTTAAAACAGCTATAAGACCTTTTCCTTTGCATGAGAAGGTTGCACAGGCTGGAATATTGAAAAACGATCCAAAAAGTAGAAGAAATAGACCCTGATAAAATTAGTTGAGCTAAAAGCTGCAGCCTCAGATCGGTCATATAATACGCAACCTACTCACCAATGCCAAGGTAGCAGATATTGGTTCCAAACCCTCCCCAACACAAGAACTAGTCAGGGAAGGGAGGGACCACTGCAGTTGAGTTGACTTTCCTACAGACAGAAGTTAAATTCCTACAATAGCATATTCGCTGGTAATAGCTTTTAAAATATGCCAATCAAAATTATCAGCGATAATTAACTCGTTTACACATTAGCATTAGCTATAACTCCATCGGCACTGGAAAACTACTTTGCTCTTTGAAACAGAATCTGAGTCGAGTTATTTTCTATTACAATGCACCGTGAACACAATGAAGAAGATATAATTAAGAAAGATATTTTGCGATTGCCCTGGTGATAAAACGAAACTAATAAGATGAGGCTTGTTCACCATGGTATTAAACCAGAAAAGAACTTGAAAGTCTCTCTCTCTCTCTCTCCTCTCTCTCTCTCTCATAATTATTTTTGTCTTTATCTCTGTCCTGTTATTAATATTTTTTCTCTGCTTCTGTCTTTCTATCTTTCTACTAAATACGAACTTGTTACATTGGTGAAAATATCTTAATATTTCATATTGTGTTAGTATTTCAAGAAAATCACATACGGTATAGCAGTAATTTGCAAGTGAACTGAAAATTTTGCTAATTTGCTGCTATAGATACTAGGTCTTACTGTAAAATGTGCTGCTAAAGAAATATGCGAAATATACGAGAATAAAAGTGCTAGGAAGTCAGTATTCAGAATTGGTATTTCCTATAGATTATCGTATCCTATCAACATACGCGACTGTTCACAAGATCGATACATAACTTTCACCAACAGTGTTAACGGTGGAGCACTGTAATCTGCAAGCCACCTCATATATATATATATATATATATATATATATATATATATATATATATATATATATATATGAGGTGGCTTGCAGATTACAGTGCTCCACCGTTAACACTGTTGGTGAAAGTTGTGTATCGATCTTGTGAACTTTCACCAACAGTGTTAACGGTGGAGCACTGTAATCTGCAAGCCACCTCATATATATATATATATATATATATATATATATATATATATATATATATATATATATGAGGTGGCTTGCAGATTACAGTGCTCCACCGTTAACACTGTTGGTGAAAGTTATGTATCGATCTTGTGAACAGTCAGTGTCTGTTGATAAGATACGATAATCTATAGGAAATATTAAAAATAATCATGAATACTGACTTCCTAAGCACTTTCATCTTATTCATTTCGCATATTTCCTTAATTGCACATTTTACACGCAAACCCAGTACCGTAACAACAAAAACATTGACTACTACCTTAATAACGATATTAGATTATGGAGACTTTATTCTTTGTTCAAGAAAAATACCTGCTTCCCACTCCTCCTTCCTTGGCCTGACGGTGTGACATCTGTTGGGTGCTTAATTAGTTACTTGTTCAACTGCTTCGGGGTTTCATAGTCGCGGATTCGTGTTCACTCTGGATCAGCGGAGGGAACGAACTTTTGTGCGCCATAGTACATACACACACATATATACATACATATATATATATATATATATAATATATATATATAATATATTATATATATATATATATTGGGTAACAGTAATCAGTTTCAACATCTACTACTAATGCGTAAATTAGGGCTATATGGAAATGACAGACTTTATTAAACGTTGGAAAATTTTAGTAATGTTTGATAAAACAGAGCGAAACTTCCAAAGAAATCTGCTAAATCTTGCGCCACACATCATGAAAAGTCCGGATTTACAGTCGAAGGGAAATGCAGAAGGGTGGCTAAAGCTTATTTTTCGAAATTTTGTATGTAAAGGTAAAGTAAATTTATGGCTGGCGAGCTTACTAAATCCTTAATTTTTATCTTCACAAAATGATCCAAAGAGCTAATCCAAGAAACCTCCAACCCTACTGGTTGCACTGTTACAGTAAATTAAACTGTAATCCACAGGCCACGTGGAACTAAGTATATCTGCAAAGCACATGCCAGCTAAAAGTCATTGTGGGCTTCTTGTTACCCTTGGGCAAGGACTGCTGCCCAACCAGGGTGCCACTTTACTTCCTTGTGGAAAGCAATCTAGCCAAAGGCTGAAGGGGCCCCCATGAAGAGAGTTTGCATAACTCCTGGTTTCTAGTGTCACTAAGTAGGTCCTACTTAAAAAAAGAAAGAAAGAAAAAAAAAAGACTTGATAGTTCACAGCAACTACTGATCTCCATAGGTGTAGCCTAAGTGTGCATGCCATAGACCACATATTAATGGTCACTAGTGTAAAAGAGCAATTCATCCATTCATACTGATGGTGACGAGGAACAATGCTTAAAAGGAGTTATTATTGATGTTTGTTCACAATATCTATACACTAGAAGTCCAAGTATTCGGGGCAGAGTTGTTGAATAGCCCTGTTACGATCATTCTTTGATTACTGGGAAAACATTATAGATTGCCTGGAACAAGATTTTCGCTCTCATGTCATTTGTTTCCATCCACGGCTTCTACAAAGATAGCAGCTAGTTAGTGACACCCGAAGATTGATGCATAGTTACCCCCCTGAAGTTTAGCTGCTATTTTTCAGCGTCTGGATGAGAGATGATTGGAGAGATAAGCCAAACCAGTACTTTTCTGAAGTTTTATGTTAGCTTTTGTCATAGCAGATGCCAATCTGAGATTCAAGTGTTTTTTGTGTTTTTTTTTCTTTTTTTTGGTGATTTACGTTGCATGGAACCAATGGTTATTCAGCAACGGGACCAACGGCTTTACGTGACTTCCGAACCACGTCTAGAGTGAAATTCTATCATTAGAAATACAAGACCAAACCGACCACGCCACTGAGGTCATATTGTTTTTTTGTTTTTTTGTGTGGTAGGACTTTGTTATGCTATGCACACATTTGTACCAAGCTGCAGTCTACAGTCATTGGCAAACTTTATCAGCAAAAATTTTGTACTTTGTGTTTTGCTGTTCTGAAATGCCTTCTGGAATATAAAAGAAGTGGAATACTCAATGTATGGATGCTTCCCCCCAAAAAAATTAAAAAATATTAAACAGCTCTTCTTATTATGATGATGATGATATCAAGGGCCTTAATGAAAAGCTCTGTAGTAAAGTTCGTCAAGCTGGAGCGAGTTCTGTGTAACTGGTTCACTGTTTAGCATTGTGAAAGGAAGCCCATCTCAGGCTCATTCATCATAGAGAAGAAGGTCAAGAAGTTACAAATCATGTGCACTTTCAGATGGCTGAAGAATGTAAAGGTCTGTCAGAGAATCAATCAACTAAATGTTAGTGGCAAATGGGGACTCGAGTGAAATTGTTGGTTATTGAAAATGTAAAAACTTAAGGACATTTAAGAATTTACATTTTCTTGTGTAATATAAAGGCTAACACTCAGGACAGGACAGAAGGTTCTCTGGAGAATTCTAAGACTTATCTTTTGCTGGATAGAAGGTCTTCTAGAGAATTCTAAGACTTATCTTTTGCTGGATTACTCTTGTGCTCATCATTCAGTACATGTACTGTCGGCCAACGAAGAATTGGCGTAGTTTCTTAATTCATTGTTCGTTATGGAAATATTGCCATATGCAGGTGCCAGATTATTTACTTAACAATAAATAACATTTCCTTTGAAAAGTGCTATACTTGAAATAAATTACATTTGAATTGAATAGACTTATTCAACGTATTAAAGATAATTATTTTGCAAAGTAAGGAAAATATATACCGATGGGTCCACGATTTCTAATTTTATTCTCGTGACAGCATACCGAAGATTTCGAAGTTGGCTTTGCTGCCACTCGAGTCTTGACTCAACGTATCGTACTGCACTGGGGTGTTGTCATTTCGTCTCCGACAGCCGATATATAATACACCAAGGCGTTAACATTCTTTGAAAACGATGTTTAATTAAACGAATTTTGTCCTTTGATCGATAAAATAATTTGCATGACACATTTAGTGGGCCTAAATTGAACTTCTGATTTTCACACATGATTAGCCTAGGTCTATTTTCAGCAGTAAACTCTCTCGGATACGTAATATGAATGAATATTTAAATCGACAATATATATATTAATCTGCTTTATTTGATTATTCACGTTATTCCTGTTTTATTAGCCATGTTCGCCTTTCTTCTTATCCTTTTCATAAATGCTTAACATAATTTACTCAGACCCAGCTATTTGTTCGGAAAAAATTATATGAAGGTTATAAAAAATGGTGAGAAAACAAACATCAAAGTGAACTTGGAATTTATTATTGAACATAAAGGAAATTTAAATTTATTATTGAACATAAAGGAAATTTAAAGCATAATATTATGCAGAATATAGATTAATATTAACGACACTTGATGCTGGTCCGATATCTAGGTAACTCTGGCACTAGTTACCTAACCTCCACACTCCGAATCGCTTATAACCAGTGAAAACTTTATAAAATGCATCGAGCAATACCATTACCATGATGCCACTGCACATAGCCTATAAAAGATATGATAAGTCTATCAGAAAATTGTATGTGAAATTATTGCCTATGCAAGTGACTTAAAGTTCAGAATAAGATTCAATAAAAAGATCTCAAAAGATATGATAAATGGCAAAGCAAAATATTAACAAGAGTAAATTCTTTCTGGTTACAAGTTCTATTTTTTACGGGAATTCAAAGTCAAAAAGCAATCATAAAAAAATCAAACGAATATAATTCAGTCTTATTTTTTATCGAATTCCTTGCATATTATTCTGTTTCATTTGGACACGTTGGAAAGCTGTGGGAGTCAAAACTAACGAATACATTAAGAAAGGCTTACTTTCATTAAAGTTTTCTTTGGTTGATCTTTCTGTAGCTATTCATTTCTTCTAAATGGAAATTAATTAAAATTAGTTTCACATGTATACCTAGACCTACTACCATAAGCATATTATAAGTAGCTGAAAGGATAAGAAATATGAAAGGTGACGTTTTCATTTAAGTCTGTTTCGTATGTTTTTTTTTCTTCTTCTTTTTTCAAGAAAAACCTATTACTGCTTTAATCAAGGTTTGATCTTTGACGGCTACAAGGTGTAACACGAGTGTATGCACATATTTTGGGGAATGAAAGATAAAGTTTCTTTGAACAGAAAATATTTTATAAACTATGCATTTTAAGGCGTCCGTTGTCGGTGCGGGAATTTTAAAATAACCGTTATCATTACTGATGCTTTCACGCGACGGAGTTCGTGGTGAGAAGTCGGATCGAGTCGCCTGAGATGTAGAGGAGAGCGGAGGTGGCATATAGGAGTGATGGAGGGATTAGGTCGATGTTAATAAAGTATCTCCCAATAAAAACGTATTTAGGTTTTGAAGAAAAAAAAATGCATGCATCATTGAAACTGTTTCCCTCCCTATCCGTGGAATGTCAAACGTTCAGACTGCTAACGTGTACTTATATGTATATGCAAATAGCAAAAGAAGAAAAGGAAACAAACACATGAATTCGGAAAGGTTTCCCCTTTTTTTAAAACATTCTCAAGAGGAATTTATGATATATAAACCAGGGTGACAGTACACACAAACTTACAGAGAGTATATAACTTTTGACAGCAAGAAAGGGAAGTACCCATTTCTCGTTTATGATGGGGGTCAGTCTACATTAGCTATTATTTATTGGTTTTCTGCAGTTTGGCTTACATCCGTGTTTTTTCTCAAGAGAAATTTGAATTGAGATATTTTCCGTGTGTGTTATATTAGGACTAGACTACACTCCATAAAATCTATATATTTACATATTTCTTTAAAAAATGAATTTATTTATACATCCCCAGATTCATGCTCATATTCTTACGAAAACTGGATTTTATTGTAATTCTTTCGAACATATTATTACAATGAACCAATTTTCAAATGTCAGCTCAATTGAGAGCAAGACTTTTTACTAATACGAGCAACTATTACAACATTGCTATCATGTCATACCTTATATTATTATTTATTATTATTATTTGAGTAAATAAAACCTATTCACGTGGAACAAGCACACTGAAGGGGTCATTGATTTGAAATTCAAGTTTCCAAAGATTGTTGGTTTCAACCTCCCACCGCTTAAAGAACACTGCAGTATATAGTACCTGCGATGTTTGAGTGACATACCATGCTACTAACCACTACACCAGCTGATCAGCTAAAGTCGTGTTGTCCAATGAAAAGGCGTGGTTCCATTATTCACGGTGGGGCAATTTCCAAGGACACAGATCCAAACAAATGTTTTGTCAGTATTCTTGAACCTTCCTTCCATCTTTCAGAGTAAGGCTCAGTGACAGCGAGAAACGACAATAGAAGAGGAAACAGGACAGAGGTTAGAGTAGGCGAAAAGATGAATCATAGTATTTCTAGATGGCTCAATCTTGCGTAAACAAGGCGTGATCTGACCTCCAGCTTACTCGATGCACATGCTAAAATCTGTGGTCAAATAGAGCGTTGTTTCACCAACGAAAATTTAAATAAATCCGCTATGTTTTATTTAGAAATAATTTTAATGTACTGTTTACCATGAACATTATTTACTCTCTACATTTTCATTCAGAATCATTCCAGTGAATAAATCATAAATATCCTGTCCTAGAATTCCTGTATCCTTAACTCAATGCAAAACCCCTTTTTCTGACATTTTTAGGCTTTTCCACAGAGCTTTCCTACCCCACCAACAAGAAGAAGAACAACAAGAACAACAAAGTAGCTTATAGGCTTACTCCCCGAATGAGCGAAAATGAAGAGCTACAGGTTTTCGAAAAGAGTTTTTCAACAATGTTGGGAAGTCCATATGGAAGGCAAACCTCAATATTGTTGCATCAATGACTCGGAAGAGGTACTGAAATGGAAGAAGGGCCTGGATTCCCAGGGAGAGACAGAGAGCGGGGCAAACTGCAGGCGAATGACGGTATACGTGGTTTGACGTGCTGTTTATTGACATGACTTGCTGCTCTGAAGGTGTACGAAGTGGCTCACGTTCTGAGTGTTTTCTGTGCAAGGCCTGTTTTCTTGATGCAGAGCTTAAAGGATGGAGGTGCAGCAATTACGTTGTATTTTTCCTTAAACCATCCCTTTCAGGGTATATATATATTATATATATATATATATATATACCCATATATATATATATATATATATCATATATATATATATTATATATATAGGGATATATATATATATATATATATAATATATATATATATATAGTATATATATATATATATATATATATATATATATATATATATATATAGATATATATATATATAATCTATATATATATATATATATATATATATCTATATATATATATATATATAATATAATATATATATAAATATAATATATATATATATAAATATAATATTATAATAATTATAAATATATATAATATATTATATTATATATATGTGTGTGTGTGTGTGTGTGTGTGCTGTGTGTGTTTTGTCTGTGTGTGTGTGTGAGTGGAGGCATCTGCGTAAAACCGTGTTCAATGCGAAATAAGTTTTTCATGAACAACTCATATGAAAAAACAAAATTATTAAACAAAAACACATATACCTGTCATGTTCAGCATTTTTTGAGATCTACTGACATGCCCTGGGTTACCATCTGACCTAACAAGGCTTGATCCGACCTCCAGCTCACGTGGGCCGCCTGCTTCAAATCTACGGTCAAATGAAGCGTTGTTTCACCAAATGGAAATTAAAATTAAAAAAGTACTCTTGATTTTTTTTTTAAATCATTGTTCTGTACTGTTTAGCATGCACATTATTTATTTTTTACATTTTCATTTCTATTCAATAAATCAGAGATATCCTATCCAAAAATTTCTGTATCTTTAACTCGACTTGAAATACCTTTTTCAGACCTTTTTAAGCTTTCCTACCGCCCCCCCACCCCCCCCCCCACCCCCCCCCCCCCCCCCCCCCCCCCCCCCCCCCCCCCCCCCCCCCCCCCCCCCCCCCCCCCCCCCCCCCCCCCCCCCCACCCCCCCCCCCCCCCCGCCTACAACACCAACAGCACAGTAGTAGTTTGTAGGCTTACTCCCCGAATAAGCGAAAATAGCAAATCCTGAGACCTGAGGGCCCAGATTTTGTTTTGGATAAGACGAGCAAACTTTTTTTGCATTTAGAGCTCTTTGTATTGTCCTGTGGTAATCCTTCTTCTCGAAGATGAAACGAGGGTGTTAGGAATAAAAAAAATGACAGAGGAAAAAAAGTGTTGTCAAAACTTCATCCGGGACTGAGCAACAAGTTGCGGAAACTTGGAAAATTTTGCGAAGATTCCTTCCATCTGGCTGAATGTGGAATTGGCTAAATTCTTCTTGCTCTGTTTTTCGATAAATGGAGTCTCTTCACAAGTCTAGTGCTTTTTATGACCTCCGCCAAATAGTTGGTTTTTTAGTTCGGTCTTCTGTTTTATTTTTTTTTATTATTTTTATTAAAGCAAGATTGGAAAACAAATTTTCTTCACGAGAAATGACCCAATTCCAATTGAGTCGCATGACTGGTTCAGGAAATGTATTCCTGTGAATATCCATGGAATGGTTCCCCGCCTGTGAACCTCATGTGGTGCACTGTAGGCATGACTTAAGATTCTCTACAGCGGACCCTTCGACCCCTAGCTGCCTGCAACCCCTTTCATTCCTTTCACTGTACCTCTGTTTATATTCTCTTTCCTCCATCTGACTTTCGAGCCTCTCCTAACAATTGCTTCATAATGCAACTGTGCTTAGTGACCTCATAGGTCCCAGGGCTTGGCCTTTGACCTAAATCCTATACTTTCTAACTTATTCTTCTGACAGTAGATGAGACAGTGTCTTTGATTTCACACCTTAGAACAATTGACAGTATTATTAGTTACCTAATATTATTGCAGGCCTGCACTGAGGGGGAGGTCAGGGGGGTTGAACGAACCACCGCCCCCCCCCCTCAAAAAAAAAAGTGTCTGAAGTCCATATTTTCTGTGACTATCCTTTTCGTTGAACTGTACTCACAAAGTAATAAATAAAAAAAATTATTTCCTTTGGCAAGTTCTTTTTTTATAAATATTGTTATTAAAGATTAACATAATTCTTTAATAGTATGAAAAACAAGAGTGAGAATAGGAATATGATATAGGCCACCATATTTGCAGGTGCTTTTAAGTAAAGTTCTGTTAACCAAAGTCAGTACTTCGAATAACATCTAATCGAGTAGAAGGCCATTGACCTTATACCCAATTGTTCTTCTTAATACAACTAAAATAACATTTTCAAGTATTTCATCCTCTATATACTTCTATCTGCATTGACATTTATAGAAGAAAAGGTCCAGTTTTGGGGAAAAAATACCCCCCATAAAAAAACTGGGTACGGGCCTGTATTGGCTTTGCCTTTTTTATGATACTTTGTTGTTGACATGCAAAGAAACCTTGCGTTCTAGCAAATGCCCGAAGAACAAATACCCTTCCTGTGTAGTTTTTGTAAAGTATATATGTTGAACAGTACGGAATTCATTTGCTTCCGAGGACTCCTGTCCCCTCTGTCAAAAGAAATTGAAATGAGACTCTTATATTAATGCTATCCTTCAGGTCTCTTAATCAGTCGTCTTTTTTCGTTTACATTTATGACTGGGATTTCTAAGTTAATGATTCTCGTCGGTATCAGAGTCAAAATCCATCTTCGTTCCTCTAATCACAGTCTAAAGACCGTTTCCCATAAGGTACTGCAATGGGTATTGACCCATTCCAGACTACTAGGGCATTAGTTCCCAGCTACAGTGGGCATAGCGTTCATTGGTGTCCTCTTCACAACTGCGCATTTGTTACATTATAGAAATGATTTTGAAGTTATTTTCAAAGTTCATTCTGACTTTCTTCCTAACAATCAACTGCTAAAGTATTACTCCTGTCATGTTTTAAAGCTTTTCAGGCTTTTCAGTTAAACAATATCAAATATCTACCTAGGGGGAGGAATTTATTTCTGGTGATTAGAATTTCATTTCTCGATATAATGTGGTTCGGATCCTCCAGTAAGCTGTAGGTCCCGTTGCTAAGTAACCAATTGGTTCCTAGCCACGTAAAAAAAAAAAAAAAAAAAAAACTAATCCTCTGGGCCAGCCCAAGGAGAGCTGGTAATCAGCTCAATGGTCTGGTTTAACTAAGATACTCAACTTATATTCTCAACTTTAACTGAAGCCCTTCTGGTCCAAGTACCAAAGCCCTTCAGGTCCAAGTACTAAAGTCATTCTGGTCCTAGTACCAAAGCCCTTCTGGTCCAAGTATTAAAGCCCTGCTCCAAGTGCTAAATCCCTTCTGGTCTAAGTATAAAGCCCTTCTGTTCCAAGTATTAAAGCCCTTCTGGTCCAAGTACTAAACCCCTCTTGTTCCAATTATTAAAGACTTTTTTATCCAAGTAATCTTCCAACCTTTTCCACTTCCACAGATAACACTTTCTTGGTCACCTCTCCATACCATTCAGACTTTCGAATTTTATAAACTTTTTGCCGTCCTAGATTTCTTGGGTCTCTTGATCAGACCACATTGGAAATCTCTCCTCCATTTTTTCCTCTCTGGTACCCATTGGTACTGCAGGTTAATATATATATATATATATATATATATATATATATATATATATATATATCCTATATATATATATATATATATATGCCAGTATACAATGGTGCAGTTTTACCCCCGGAGGCGTTCCCCCTCCTTTTTGCTTGGTTTTTTTTGTGGTTCTGTCTCGATATCAGAGCTGGTGGAAGGAGTGTCTAGACTAGAGATTTTCTCTCTGACAAACATTACTTCTCTGAAAGTACACAAGTCCGCATAATTCTTCTGTCAGTTAAGATCAATCAATTAACTCGCCTTCTATGGGCTCCACAGCATTTGCCAGGCCACAACAAACCTATCCACTTCATTCCCTCTCTCTGAAGAGACGTTTATGAGGTGTCACTCAAAGGGAAGTTTCGCAAATCCCTCTGGACTTCAGCCTAGACACTATGGCAACCTCATGGCACCCTGTCAAATGAAGAGTATTACGAACTCGTGGACCAGGATTACTGCTAATTTCCCTTTGCTGAGACGATTCAAAGGGAACAAAACTAGACTTGAATTGTTACCAATTTACAGTTTATTCTCAGAACAACGCTGTTAGTGATTGTTTGTTTGTATGGTGTTTTTACGTTGCATGGAACCAGTGGTTATTCAGCAACGGGACCAACGGCTTTACGTGACTTCCGAACCACGTCGAGAGTGAACTTCTATCACCAGAAAAACACATCTCTCACTTCTCAATGGAAAGGCCGGGAATCGAACCCGTGACCACCAAGGTGAGAAGCAAACACCAAACCAACCACGCCACTGAGGCACTACGCTGTTAGTGACTGATTCCCACATGGAAATAACGCGCGAAATTCAAAAGAAGATATTTATTAAAAGAATATTAAAAAGAAATCAGGGACAAGCAAACACAGAAATAAAAGATGAACTGTGAAATAGTACAGGTGAAAACTTAGTAATAAAACGCAAAGCAGAAATGAATTAGGACCCACATAGACATTCAGGTAATGACAAAAATGAAATTGACCTGAGCCTCCTGAAGAACAACTGTGGAATCGATTTACTAAAGTGTCTAGTAGGAATGAGCTTTGATTCAGTCGGCATCCTGCATATAGGATTCCGATGTGTGACTCCCTGGGATCAGTCTCCTTTAAGCTTTATTTATGCATTTATGAAGTGTCATCTACAGAATCTGTTATTGTTATTATCATTATTATTATTTTTATTATCATTATTACTATTATTATTATTATATTATTATATTATTATTATTATATTATTATTATTATTATTTTTATGTTAGGGGACGTAACAATACACACACACACACACACACTATATATTATATTATATATTATATATATATATATAGATATATATTATAGTATATATATATATATATATATATATATATTATAATATATAATATGCAGTGGAACTGCGATGCCAGAAATTTAAGTGAAGCAAGATGCGATAAATG
This sequence comes from Macrobrachium nipponense, assembly GCF_015104395.2. NCBI lineage: Eukaryota > Metazoa > Arthropoda > Malacostraca > Decapoda > Palaemonidae > Macrobrachium > Macrobrachium nipponense. The sequence goes on along the minus strand of NC_087220.1, from coordinate 28,740,522 downwards.
TAATAAATGTAACACACACACACGCATATATATATATATATATAATATATATATATATATATATATATATATATATATATTCTATTATATATATAAAAAATTTTCCTATGTGTGGGCACCCATGGTAAGACGTAGCAGCATCCCGGACCACAGAGTCAGCATCCATGTTTTCTTCAGCCATAAATTTTTTCAATTGGTTCATCGTAACCTTCTGGGAAGGGTAATGATGAGTGAGGGTCGTCCTGAAAGGACAGTTTTTTTTTTTTTTTTTGTGTCAAAGATCTGTAAATTACGGCGTTTGTTTCAGCCGTCTGTTTTTTAGTGAGGCAAGTGGTGAATGTAGGAGAGAGAGAGAGAGAGAGAGAGAGAGAGAGAGAGAGAGAGAGAGAGAGAGAGTAGGAAAACTACATTGATTTTAACTTTGAAACAATAAAATGGCTAGTTAAAGCTTCTCTGGAGAGTTTCCACATTTTGACTTCAATCGCCTTCCATTTTTATTCAATGTTTTTTTTTTTCTTTTTTATATTAAAAAAGCATCAACAGGACTCGTGTTATTATTCCATGCAAACTAGACTGATTGTTGAGTAGTCTATGTTTACCATCATTTCTTTCTGTTTAGCCTATAGGTGCTATACAATAAAGAGATTGATTAAGGATAGACTTTATTCGAAAACTGGGTTGTTCGTCAATTCGACCGTTTATGATAAGTGTTTAACATCTTTAACAAACTGCAATAACTTCTTTAACAGCTGCAATAGCATCTTAAACAACTGCAATAGCATCTTCAACAACTGACTGCAATAGCATCTTTAACAACTGTATGACCATCTTTAACAGCTGCAATGACTATCTTTAACAGCTGCAATAACATCTTTAACAAGCTGCAATAACATCTTCAAAAACTGCAATAGCATCTTTAACAACTGCAATGACATCTTTAACAGCTGCAATAACATCTTTAACAGCTGCAATAACATCTTTAACAACTGCAATGACATCTCTAGCAGCTGCAATAACATCTTTAACAACTGCAATGACATCTTTAACAGTTGCAACATCTTTAACAACTGCAATTTGAACATCTTTAAGCAAATGCAATCTTTAACAACGCAATGACATCTTTAACAACTGCAATAGCATCTTTACAACTGCAATGACATCTTTAACAACCTACAATGACATCTTTAACAACTGTAATAACAATGTTTAACAAATACAATTTAACTTTAACAACTACAATGACATCTAAACAAAACGCAATAGCATCTTTAACAAACAATGCAATGACATCTTAACAACTGCAATAGCATCTTTAACAACTGCAAATTTGAACATCTTTACAACTGCAATAGCATCTTTAACACTGCAAAGACATCTTTAACAACTGCAATGACCTCTTTAACAAATACATGCAATCTTTAACAACTGCAATGGACATCTTTAACAACACAATGCATCTAACAAAGCTGCAATGACATCTTTAACAACTGCAATAGATCTTTAACAACTGCAATGTTCTTTAACAACTGCAATGACATCTTTAACAACTACAATGACATCTATAAAAACTGCAATGGCATCTTTAACAACTGCAATGACATCTATAACAACTGCAATAGCATCTTTAACAACTGCAGTGACATCTATAACAACTGCAATAGCATCTTTAACAACTGCAATGACATCTTTAACAACTGCAATAGCATCTTTAACAACTGCAATGACATCTTTAACAACTATAATGATATCTTTAAAAACTGCAATGACATCTTTAACAGCTGCAATGACATCTTTAACAACTTCAATGACATCTTTAACAACTGCAATACATCTTTAACAACTACAATACAATGACATATTTAACCCCTGCAATGACATCTTTAACAACTGCAATGACATCTTTAACAACTGCAATGACATCTTTAACAACTACAATGACATCTTCAAAAACTGCAATGACATCTTTAGCAGCTGCAATGACATCTTTAATAACTGCAATGGCATCTTTAACAACTGCAATGACATCTATAACAACTGCAATGGCATCTTTAAGAACTGCAATGACATCTATAACAACTGCAATAGCATCTTTAACAACTGCAATGACATCTTTAACAACTGCAATGACATCTTTAACAGCTGCAATAACCTCTTTAACAACTGCAATGACATCTTTGACAGCTGCAATAACATCTTTAACAGCTGCAATAACATCTTTAACAACAGCAATGGCATCTTTAACAACTGCAATGACATCTTTAACAACTACAATGACATCTTTAACAACTGCAATGGCATCTTTAACATCTGCAATGACATCTTTAACAACTGCAATGACATCTTTAAACAGCTGCAATAAAACATCTTTAACAAACTGCAATGACATCTTTAACAACTGCAATGACAATCTTTAACAACTGCAGTGACATCTTTAACAGCTGCAATAACATCTTTAACAACTGCAATAACATCTTAACAACTGCAATGACATCTTCAACAACTGCAATAGCATCTTTAACAGTTGTAATTACATCTTTAACAACTGCAATAGCATCTTTAACAACTACAATGACATCTTTAAAAACTGCAATGACATCTTTAACAACTGCAATGACATCTTTAACAACTTCAATAGCATCTTTAACAACTGCAATGACATCTTTAACAACTACAATGACATCTTTAAAAACTGCAATGACATCTTTAACAGCTGCAATGACATCTTTTTAACAACTGCAAATGACATCTTTAACAACTGCAATGACATCTATAACAACTGCAATGGCAAGGCTTTTTAAACAACTGCATAAGCATCTTTAACCAACTGCAATGACAATTGTTAAACAACTGCAATGACATCTTTTTAAACGCTGCAATAACATCTTTTTTTTTTAAAAAAAACAAGCTTTTGCAATAAAACATCCCTTTAACAACATCCAAGGGGCCAAAAATCTTTTTTTAAACCAACTGCAAATGACATCTTTTAACAAACCTACAATGAACATCCTTTTAAAGACAACTGCAATGGGCAAAATCTTTTTAACAAACTTTAAATTGACATCTTTTTTAACAACTTGCAATGACATCTTTAAACAGCTGCCAATAACATCTTTAACAACCCTGCCCAAATGACATCTAACAAGCTCCAAATAACATCTTTAACAGCTGCAATAAATCCTTTTTAAACAACTGCCTGAATTGGACATCTTCAACAACTGCAATAGCATCTTTAACAGCTGCAATGACATCTTTAACAGCTGTAATAACATCTTTAACAACTGCAATGACATCTTTAACGGCTCCAATAACATCTTTAACAACTGCAATGACATCTTTAACAACTGGAATGACATCTTTAACAGCTGCAATAGAATCTTTAACAACTGCCATATCATCTTTAACAACTGCAATGACATCTTTAACAACTGCAATGACATCTTTAACAACTACAATGACATCTTTAACAACTGCAATGACATCTTTAACAACTACAATGACATCTTTAACAGCTACAATGACATCTATAACAACTGCAATGACATCTTTAACATCTGCAATGACATCTTTAAATACTGCAATGACATCTTTAACAGCTGCAATAACATCTTTAACAACTGCAATGACATCTTTAACAGCTGCAATTAACATCTTTAACAGCGCTGGGTACATAAACTTTAACAACTTCAATGACCATCTTTAACAACTACAATGACATCTTTAACAACTGCAATGGCATCTTTAACAACTGCAATGACATCTTTAACAGCTGCAATGACATCTTTAACAACTGCAATGACATCTTTAACAGCTGCAATAACACATTTAACAACTGCAATGACATCTTTAATAACTGCAATAACATCTTTAACAACTGCAATGGCATCTTTAACAACTGCAATAGCATCTTTAACAGCTGCAATGACATTATATTATGACATCTTTAAAAGCTGCAATGACATCTTTAACAACTGCAATAACATCTTTAATGATGTTATGCAGAAACATCTTAACAAAGCTGTTAACAACTGCAATAGCACGCTAATGCCCCAGAATAAATAAAATGTTCTTGTTCTCGATCTTTAGAATTGTTGCATAGAAGAGCAGGTAAGGACAATAAGTGTTAATGAATTAATTGCTACATAAATACTATTTAGGAGCCCAATAGCACCATAGCTATGGAAAGGGAGTGTGGTTTATTTGTCAATACAAGTGCAAGGTGTAGTAAACTGTGTAAGTTATAACTCGTTGTTTGGTACTACAATTGAATACAGGCCTTTACGGGGCAGGGGTTGGGCGGGGGGGGGGGGGGGGGGGGGGGGCGGGGGGTGGGGGGGGGGGGGGGGGCGTCGGGGGGGAGGTCGAACGACCCCAGCCTCCATTTCTGGAAGTCCATATTTTCTGTGACAATCCTTTTCATTGAACTGTACTTACAAGGAAATAAATAATTATTGTTTTTTGTTAAGTCAAAGTATATAAAACAACAACAACAAAGAAAGTAATATGCATGTTATTGTTTAACATAATAAATGAATCAGTCAATAAGACTGAGGAAATATTCTTAAATTCAGTGCAAACTTCAAAACAAAATTATAAGTAAAATTCTGTAACCAAAGTCAATACTTTGAATAACATCTAATCGGGTTGAAGGGCATAGACCTTACATACCCAATTTTTCTTCTTAATATAACTAAATTAACATTTTCAAGTATTTCATCTTGTATATACCTATGCATGCAATGACATTTCTAGAAGAAAAGGTCCAGTTTTTTGGAAAAAAAAAAGACCCCACAAAAAAATAAATATATAAAAACACTGAGTACGGGCCTGGAATATCTACTCATCTTGAGCGTACTTTTCCTGCGGTTTCCCGTGGTTGTTTCACAAACAGACGACCGAAAGAAACATTAAAAATATGAGACGCACTAAGGGGCAAATGACCAAACACGCCATGAAGGGGACCGCCTCAGTTGGGAGGACTGAAATACGACAATTTTGAGGTCGGTGGGCGAAATCGAGTTTTACTCATTTCTGGTTACATTGATGTGTGCCACAGCCAGACGTAAAAGATTAATGCTGTACCTAACCTGTAAGGTTAGTCAAAAAAATTTATTTTTTTTGTGAAAGTATTCGCAATGAAAATATCAGGAAAAATACGATGTTTTGATATCCTTTCGTTCCGTTGCGTTTTACATAAATTTTCCATTTGTTGTACGACATTTTCCCATCCTACGATTTCTTAAGCGGAGACTCAGCCGGAGCGGCAGGAACACCTCTGCGGTGTGTAGCTGCACAAACAGTGCGTTTTTTCTTGTTTATTCATCAAAATGCCAAGGAAGAAGCAGTCAAGAAAGCGCACATTAGCTAGATAAAGGTTGAAAGAAAGACTTAGAAAGAAGAACGAAGATAACAAGACAGAACACCAAAATGAAGCATGTGCGTTCATCACGCTCCCAGGCCTAGCTGACAGCCACCCATCCGCATCGTCACCGTCTGCCTCCCTCCCGTCAGCTGTTCCCATAAGCACTGATGGTGACATTGATGATGATAATGATGAGTCTGACTGGAGATATGACGATGACGATTTCAAGCTTAACTTATCAGACGAAGAACAAGAAGAAGAAGAAAGTGAGGAGTTTGTGGATATCCCTAATGATGTGAATGAAGAATGTGTTTCTAAAATGTCTTCCATTGAAATGAGAAAGTTATTGCTTAGTGAAATAACAGAGGAGGAGGTGAAAGAAGAAGAACAACAACAAATACAAGAAAAGTTGTCGGCTAAAAGTGACCCAATAACAATGATTCGTGAATCTGTTTTGCGTGACATGGTATCTGTCATTGGAAAGTGTAAGGTGAAGGGGAATTAGTTTTGAATAGAAGGAATTTTGATTGTGACATAGAGATAAAATGTAACAGTTGTGACATTATTATGTTTTCAAAAAAGGCCGAGTCAGACAAAATACCCAATTCTGAAAAATCTGTGGCTACGAGAAATAATTCCGCAATTGTATATAATTCACTGCTTGATGGAACTGGTCAAGCTGGTATAAATAATTTGTGTGGTATTTTAGGATTGGATGCTATGGCGCAAAATACTTATCAAAGACATAAAACTTATATTCAGTCACTTGGTAAAAGTAAATATGAGGAATATGTGAAAAAAGTTCACAAGTGTATTTTTAGTTACTATAAGAAATCAGGAATTTTGTCAGACAAAGATGGAATTCTTGATGTGGAAGTCATTTTTGATGGCATATGGATGACCCTGGGTCATTCTTCCCTCATTGGAGCTGGCATTGTTGCTGAAGCCAACACAGGCTTCATTCTTGATGCCGAATTCCTTTCGAAATACTGCAACTATTGTGACAGTACCCTAATAGGAAAAAACTTGCCCAAAGAGGAATATGATAAAGAAGTACAAGCCCATAGGAACAGTGGAAAATGTACAAAAACCTTTAATGAAAAACCAGGTCAAATGGAAACTGAGGCAGCAAAAATAATATGGGGTCGGTCTCTGGAGAGAAAGATGAGATTTACAGTGTTTGTGGGGGATGGGGATTCGAACGCCTACAATTCTGTTGTACAAATGAATGAAGAGAATGGACCGTATGGCAAAGATCACCCAGTCATCAAAGAAGAATGTATAAACCATTTTTCAGAAAGACTTGATAAGAGGCTTCGAAATCTTAGAGGAAGATATGTTACTTAGTATATAAGGAAGACTGGGAATCTTAGATTTCATAAGTACTTGGGTGGAAGAGGTAAACTAAGTGACCTCACAATTCGTCACTTAGTGAGGTACATGAGGGCTGCCATAAGAAGAGCAAACAAATATAAAAAGGATAAAATAAATAGATTCCGGAACGACATTCTGGCGACTTTCCATCACGTCACCAGCACGGATGAAAACCCGGACCACCTCTTATGCCCAGAAGGGGAAAACAGTTGGTGCTTTTATAAGAAAGACACAGCTAAAGGTATCGAGCCACGATCCCACAGTCTAATGAAAGTGAAAATGAATGTACCTGAAGACGTGAAAGGGCATATAAAAGATATATACGACAGCCTCACTTCAGATGAATTGTTGCTAAAATGCATCAAAGGAAGGACGCAGAACATCAACGAATCTTTCAACGCGAAAATATGGGCAAAATGCCCAAAGGTCAAATTTCAGGGACTGAAAAGATGCATCGCAGGTTATGAAATCGCTGCAATGGAACATAATGTCGGCTATGAAGGAAACAACCTAGTAGAGGATATAATGGGGTCATCTCCAGGTAACACAAGTTCTCTTTTTTTTATATGCTAATAAACTATATATTCAAAGTATATTTGTTCATATTGTCAATAAGATTTCTTCAAATCTTTGCAAGTACACAATATAATATACACACTCCAACACACCCATGTATATACAAACACTCATCCCCAATAATAATAATAATAATAATAATAATAATAATAATAATAATACTAATAATAATAATAATAATAATATTTTTTCTTATTTTTCCAGGCAGAGCAGTAGGCTGGAAAGAGGCCAGAAGGCAAAGAAGTAGCTCACGAGCCCCATCTATAAAAAGAAAGAAAAAGGCTACATACAGTTAGCAAGGGACCACCCAGGATATGAAGGAAGCAGCGTTTCTAAAAAACCTGGCGACAATGAGTAGGGTGGTGCCTCATGATACCCACCCCCCCTTTTTGGGCTTTGGGGGTTTAATATAACTTTTTTTTTAAAGTGGGGGGACCAGATACCATAGAAGTATGCCGTTAGAATAAGAAAATCAAGCTTAAGTACATTTTTATATTGATGCCTATGCAGTTTTCACTGAGAATTTCATTACGCAAACTTTAACACGCGATATCTCAAAACTGTGTCTTTCAGTATATGGGTCGCTATATAACCGCAAGGCTCTTTTATTTGTTGTCCTGTTTTCAAAAGTCAAATACCATTGAAATCCTTGATAAATTCTACATCGAAAGAATTGGAAGAATTTTCAAATTATTCCAATTTCTATTTTTTTTTATTAATTTTTGAATTAAGTAATTAAATAAAAAAAATATTTTTTTTATATCGATGAATTTTTTTTCTTGCTTTTAATCTTTCTCAATTCATTGGATAGAGCAACTCTTTGTGAGTATTAATTGGTTTAGTTATTAAAATTTAGTTAAAAACTAAGGAAGCCAACATTAATTACCAGGACTAGATTGAAGACACCATAACGTTTAGAAACGATATAATACGAGGTACACTATGGCCAATTGGTTTGTGTTTACCCTCCAGACTTAGGATAAGGCTTAAACAAAACCATGGAAATAAGTGCATTTAGCGTATCTATTTGTAATATATATACAAATATCAGAGCAATTTTATCATTATTGCATTACTATGACATCAAGAATTCATGAAAACAGTTTGTAAAGGCATGGCGTATATATCAAGTACAACATTATTCAGCAGACTTACTAGAGGGCCAGAACTGAATTATTGCAAAAATTCTTCTCATTTACGGCAGTCCAGCAGAGAAAAAGAGAGGCACGGAATATATATTAAAGAATTAAGGGGGAAATTCGCTCTGATTCAAGTTCGCGTACGTGCAAATGAAGACAAAAGGGAGAGCTGTTGCAAATGACGACCCATCGATTACTACTATCCTGAACGTTTTCACAATTCCTCAGGATGGCCGTTGGCTGAACGTTCGCAACTTTCGTCAGTATATCATCGCTCTTTGTAATTCCAACGACGTCAATACGTCGTCACCATCGTCTAAACTCCATTGCTGAGGATATAAACTACAGGTGAACTTAGACGTGGCATCTTCTAGGACAGTTCGTTGTTGATAAACTCCCGTCAGTCGAGGGCTAGTTTTGGCCCGTTAAACAATGGGTTTTTAATTGTTTTGTTACTTGGGGGTAGGGCTAGATAGGGGGGGACTTTGTCCGGTGGGGACTAAGCCGCCCCCTCAGGTAAGGTTAGATAGGGAAGGTCCAGACTGGTCAGGGAACTGAATAAGGTAGGCTTAGGTTGTTAGGCTAACGGTAAATTCTACGTAGGTTAAAAAACTGTAGGGTCCAGAGTGGACCATGTACGACCAGCTTGGACAATCCCAAAAAAAGTACATTATAACGCGTCCTGACACTGGAGATGGGCATCAGTCGCGACTTATTGTTGTGAGAAACGGAGCTAAAGACCTCTACTCTCCTTCGAAGTAAGTATTTCTCCAAAGTTAGAAATTAAGGCCAAATTTTAAGATTTAGACAGAGGGTAGTGAAAACGGTGTCAAACGTAGTGCAAATCTCACCAAAACGCGTTCAACATTTTTACTTACAACTCGAGGTATTTAGAAGATTGATGCCATCTCGATGTTTACGGAGTCGCTTGTGTCAATAAACTAACCATTTCCTGTGATAAATCCCCCGCACACCACTTGTACCCAACAGATGCTGGGGCACTTTTTGTATTCAAACAATCTGAAAACCTTTCCTCACCGAGTAAACAACTGTTTTGTAGAAGACGACGACGAAGAGTGCACTTCGATAATTTTTTAAATAAATAGTAAAACATTAATATTTTACATATTTATGATGATTAATTTGAAAATATTCGTTATTGAAAAAGTAACTCGATTCTGACTCAAATTTAAGTAATTATTTTTTGGAATTAGAATATCTTTTAAGTCCTGTATTATGACGTCACAACATCTTGAACTTTCGTACCTATTGTAAATAATTGCTTTACTCAACTTTCTTGCAGAACAGTTTACCAGTTATTCCAGATTATCCAGCTCTTCATGGTAATTGGTATACTAATCGTAATGCGCATATATATCTTTATTATTTACTGGTTTTTTTGGGGATATATGAAGATGTTTTACTGCCGGATTATCCGCCGTAGTGTGACGCAATCGTTTTCGGTCCCTGCGCCTCTGTTTTCGCACCATAAGAAATTATGGGGCCAAATTTGCAATGACCAGAAAGTCATTAAAAGAGGAAAGTTAGCATTGAGGGGCATATGTTTTGATTGAGAAAAATACAAATTTATTCAATAGCTAGCTTGTAAAAAATACTTGATTACAAAAAACTTGATTGACAACTAAGCAGCATACCTACTATGGGTTTCAGAGACAGTGCAAGCACGTTTGTTCCGATACGTAATACAAACCATCGGTCCTTTAACAATAGGAAGTAGCTAGCGGCAGCTGGAACGGTCGTAAGCTTCGAACAAGGGGAGAACGTAGTTACTGCTTGTCCGACAAGTCGCGCGCGCGCGACTGGGAGGTAAACAAATCACTTTTGCTTTCGGCCGCGGGTGTGAAGGACGTGTTCGTCATCGCTCTCTGCCGCTTCATCGTCGTATGCTTTGTTTATATTGTGTTTTCTACTAATGGTTTGTTTTGACTTGAAAATGAAACTGTAAGTACACTGTTTTCATTTTCATTACTTAATTATGAACCAACATGGAGTTATCGCCGTAGATGCGGCGATTTCCTCTCTTTTCATGAATTGAACCCTTGAATTATGTCTCGGTGCCGAGGGCGGGACGCGCTCGTGCCGAGTCATGATTTTTTGGGGGCGAAAGTGTGTAATTGAAAAATGTAAGTACTCTTTTCATTATATTTTTTGCCCTGTGCGTTCGTTACCGAGAGTGTGATTGCGCTCGGCACGAGCCTTTTAATTTTGTATAATAGAATGCAATGAAAGTGGATTCGCAATTGCAATATTCTTTTCATTTTCATTTATTTATTTGCATGAAATTTAATTTGGATCAATTTTCGTTCTTACCCGGGAATTGATCCTTACGATTTTTTTATGTGAAAGTGAAATCGCAAGTGCAGTATTCGGTTTCATTTTCATATATATTTTATGATAGCATCATATTATTGGATCAAGTTTCCGTTCTTACCCGGGAATTGATCTTTCCCCTTAAGTTCTATGAAGTGAATCGCAAGGGCAGTATTCTGTTTCATTTTCATATTACTTTTCACTGCTGTGCGGGGGTAGGGGAAGCGAAGGTCTGCCAGGAAGTCGTCGGAAAGCTCTCCCGCGACTCCCTTGGTATCCGATTTCTTCGTCTTCCTTCCTGCCCCCGCTCAGCTTCTTCGTTGTATTTTGTATTTGGGGTCTTCCTTGCGTTTCGGGATGGGGCATGTCTTCCCCCCGTGCGTGAGGGAACCCCTCTTACTAATCTATCTATGTTACCGCAGGTGCTACATCCGTGGGAACGACCTTGGACAGGTATGGACCACCGCGGCGGCAGGGCGTGCCTAGCATCCACGGGCTGCTGCAGCGTCTAGCGAGGTCTGGGGCGGTCTCCACTACTACCACGGCCGCTTATGCTGCTCCCCCCCCTCCTGGTCTACACTCCCATGCTGTGTCGATGACGCCGTCTGCCGCTACTAGGGCCGCCGCCGTACCGAGGTGGGTTGCCGCCGCCGCCTGTTTTCTTCGTGTTGCCTGCCCCAGACTTCCGCTGTTCCAGCAGCTCGCCCTGGACCGGCCCCCAAGACCCAAGGTTCCGCTGGCTGCCGATGATTCTACGAGGCGATCGCTGGGCCTGCCGTACCTGCCGCTGATGTGATTCCCGCTGTTGGCTTGGCTGTCCCTTCTGGGTCTACCGCTCCTGAGCTGGTTGCTGTTCCTGTCGCTCCTGGTTCCTGAGCCTGTCCATGCTGGTCCTGCCCACGGTGTGTCTTCCCCAGTCCAGGCCTCCTTTCCGGACAGGTGCAGTCGGGCCGTGTTGCTTCGGCAATAGCCCCGGCTCCGGCCTGGATGGAGGACCTGACGACTGTCCTGCGTGAGCTGACGAGGAAGAGGAGAAGAGGAAGCTGTCATCTTCGTCTTCATCGTCTGCTGGTGCCTCTTCCCCTTCGACCTCTAAGGCCCATAAGCCGAAGAAGAAGAAGGCTGCCTTGCCCCCCTTCCCCCCTAAGAAGTCTCCTTCGGGAACTTCTAAGGGCCCGTCCCACCCCGGTGGGACGGGGGGTCCTTCTGCTGGTCCTCCTGCTCCTTCGGGAGCGGGGCCCGTCTCCCCTTCCGTAAGGAAGAGATAGACGGGGACCAGAGGAGTATCGGTTAGCTCTGGTACTTCCTCGCCTGGTGCTAGCGGCGATGCCGCTACGCCAGGTTCCGGCTCGGTCTCGTTTTTTTTTTTTTTTCTCGTTCGCGAGAGATCCCGAGTGTACGTTCTCCCTCGGGAGACCGTGCAGCCAAGTTTCGGCGCCAGAGTTCGCTCGGCGCCAAGACGCGGCACGGAGCAGAAGGCTGGTGAGAGACGCTCAGGTGACTCTTGCCAGGCCAGCGGCCGCTCTTGCAGCGACCAGCTGGTAACCCGGGTTTTCCCCCCTAAGAAGGCTCCTTCGGGACCTTCTAAGGGCCCGTCTCGCTCCGGCGATTCGGGGAGCTCTTCTGCTGGTCCTCCTGCTCCCTCGGGAACAGGGCCCGTCTTTCTTCTACCAAGGAGAAGAAGACGGGGACCAGAGGAGTACCAGCTTCGGCTGGCACTTCCTCGCCTGGTTCTAGCGGTTCTGCCGCTAAACCAGGATCCGCCTCGGCTTCTCGTTAGCGAGAAGTACCGAGTGGACGGTCTCCCGCGGGAGACCGTCCAGCCAAAGTCTTGACACCCGAGCTCGCTCGCCGCCAAGACCGAAGTGCGGAGCAGAGACTGGCGAGTGTCGTGCACACGACTCTCGCTAGGCCAGTGGACGCTCTCGCAGCGACCAGCTGGCTGCTCGGGGTGATGTGACGGTCGCTGACCAGCCACGGGTTGAGGCGAGGAAGGGTCCCCCCGCGGTCGTCGGTACCAGCCACGGCTGGTACCAGCGGCTCGAACGCGCCGAGAGGACGCTCGCCGGTCTCACCGCGACAACGAGCCTAGCAGGTCACCTGACGCCGCTCCCATCGGGACCGGGCGGAGACGGTAACCAGCAACAGCTCGCCTGACGCTAGAGATCAGCGTCGACGTTCTCAGCCAAGCCTCTCGCCCCAGGCGAGCGGCAAGGCTAGGCCTGCTGCTCGATCGCCACCGCGGGTTGACGATCAGCAGCAGCCCTCCAAGCACGCTGGTCCTGCCAGCGAGCTAGGGGGGAGCGTCAGGTCTGCCTCTCCTGTACCTTCAACCTCCTCGGGCTACACCGGGAGGAGCGAGGTACCTATGAGTGATCGCGAGAGGTGCGCCGCTCGCGATCCCGCTATGACGCCGTATGGACCAGGCACGGTTCTAGGACCGACAGGACATACGCGCAAGTAGCTGGAGGCGACCGTCAGGGGTCTGCCGCTGTTCCTCCTTCTGAAGGAGGAGTATCTCGGGATCTGTTCTTGTTGGAGGGACTGGACCGGTCCTACTCCGCAAGACGCGGTTACTCCCGAGATACAGAGGAATTTGCAGAAGTCATTAAGCTGATTCGTCAGCATAATGACCTTGCGGAAGGATTGCCGCTCCCACCAGCAGAGCCCCGCGCGTCTCTGCTCGAGTCGTTTTGGGGCCCTCGAGAGGGAACCCAAACCGACGGTGGGTCTGCCGCGATCGGAGCTTGCCGATTCTGTCTCGAACCAGAAGTCCCTCTCGTCTCCGGACAAGAAGGCTCTCTCAGTTCTGGCTGGTATAATCAAGCTACTTGACCTCCTCTACTGCGACAGCGGCGTTCGTATTTATACGTGTCTTCGGCGGACACCGTATTTAAATACTCCTTCGGTCCTCCTGAGAGGTTTCGACCTCGACGAGGACTGGAATGAGTCGGAGGACGTATCGGCTCTCTCCTGTCAGGTGTCGATCAGCCCCACCCAGACGACGTTCACAGTTGGCGGCAGACCCTTACCTACAGTGAGAGTTCGTCAACCCTCCGCGGGAAAACGTTTTCTCCTGACCGATACGTTTTCCCAGACTCTGAGAGGACATCGCCGCAAGGCGATGGCTGCTCCTCCTCTTTCTCTCTCCTACTGCTAGTTCCACTGGGAAGGTGCGAGCGAGTATCCAATTTCCTCCCCCATTCCCTCTTCTCCTTACGGCTACGAGGGAAAGGGGCAGGGATCCTACAGAGATTTCTCTGTAGGATCCCACGTTCGGGACTGCGCTACCAGGGGGGGACCTTCGGGTCCTACCTGACGTAAGCCCCGGTCGTTGAGGAGGAATCCTGCGCCATTCTCGATTTCTACGGGAATCGAGAGGACCACCAGCCGATATCGTTTGACGAATTCGGTGGGGGTTTCGCAGACTGCTTAGAATTCTACGGAATTTCTAGCGCATTCAGTGTTCAAGTTTTTTAAACGATCTCCAAACACTTACGCGAGACCACGGTCCGAAGTGAGCGAGACGAGAATCCCGATATACACGATAATCGGAACCTCGCCTATGCTCGAATTCCTGGAATTTTCTAGCATTGGGAAGAAGACTGCTGCTGAAAGAACTATCTCGCAGTAGGCGACCAACCTGGAATAGAGAAGATCGGACGGGAATATCCAGTTTGGCTTGAACTATCGTCTTAGTATTCTGTTCACCATTGAAGCTTTCCTTCGAGGAAGACTTCTCCTTCACTCTCTTTGATAGAGATCGAAGGTGGTCGATCTCCAATCCTTATTTTTGTTTTTCTTGAAGGAAAGAATTTAGGATGGAGATCGTTGTTCAGAATCCTACAAATATACTACGTATATTAACCTCGCGACATGATTTCTACTAAGCAGTGAATTGTCCGAGGGGTAGGCGCATATCCTAGTTTAATCTACGGATTGCGACTTATAAGAGAAGTATTCTAATTGAACTGCAACTCGGGGTTGCCTGCAACCTCCCAGGAGTTTTCAGTTTCAATTTTATATACTTATGGTTTTGTCACGACAACACCATTTCAACTTTTATATTTACCGAAATTCGTTTCGCCTAAATATAATTGCTCGAGCATATCGTTTATGCTCGGTAGTTCTAGCCGAACGCATTTCCTTCGTGGAATAATGGATTTACCTGGCAACTCAGGATGGGACGAGTCAGCGAGAGCTCAGGCTCAACTACTGCGTATTGAACTGCCTGATAGCAGCTCAGTATCAGCTGGGCCTCCGAGATGCACGGTCATGTATGTCTCTCTCTCACCCCTGCTTTGATTGACTACCGAAACCGTATCTCTGCCAAACAATCATGGACTTAGGTCTCTGATTAACGGGGATTCTCGCATAATGAAGGACCATCTACTGCTGTGACTCTAGATTCCATCGCCTTCGACATTGCGAGAATTTTCAACAGAGATATCTCTTGGACTCTTTCATCTTTCTGTTTACCGCACGGTAACAGAAGTCTGTACAAGTCTCCCGCTGCATCGCACTGCGATAATGCGAATGATTTTGCAGACATCTGAGTTTGTCTTCAAAATATCTCGTATTCTAGGTGTACAATTGTTCATTGTTCAACCCGAAGAATTACGAGATGTGTCAGAAGACATCGCCTACTCTCCGACCTGACAGCTTCTACTTCCAAATGTTCAGCCCATGAGAAGCAGTTCTTCAGGCGGCTTTCCCCTGTGTTTTCATTACTGAAGAACGCCCCGCTTTCATTGCAACTACGACTTCTCACCGGACAGCAATGAAATAGCGGTTAGCGTTTTCAGTCATTTGTAAGCACAGGTTATGAATCTTGAGAATCCTTCTCTCGATTCATCTGTGAAGACGTAGGGTTGCATTCAATATCTACCTTCGTCTTCAACGCTACATAGTGTTGTTTCTCCTTAGCTGAGATTCAACAACCATGAAGATGTTTTACCTTCAGGGACCTCGGTCTCTAGAAGGCAATTGACTTTCGCCTGTTGGGCACATGCCTTAAGAGAATCATCACCTCGCTGTCCGGCATTGGTGACAAACAAATACATTATTTGTTTGGTCTCACGGCATAACCCTTTTAAAGGCGAAGGTCACGTGACTTACTCGGATGCTTTGACAACTTGCCTCCTACCGAACGCAGTCAGTCGGCAGCTGTCAGAGCGCCCGAGTCAGTTACGAACTACGCTGTTGACTTAGTTCGGTTGTTACAGAGCAATCATTACTTCGTTTTAATAGCTTGTCACAGTACCCATACCATTGACACCCACCATGGAGTGTCGGTGTCCTATCCACTACCGAGAACTTCGCTGCATGGGGATAGGAGGATGCGAGAGACTTCGTGGCAAACGGACAGACCAGTATGGGTACTGGACATCACCGAAGTAGAGAAGAGGGATAGGTCATGCGACTATTTCCTTCTTTTCCTCTGAGGAAACTGCATGACTTCTCCTGCGAAGTCAAGCATCCAGGGGATGGGGATCCGTGACGCTCGATTTCGTACCGAACTTCGTAGCGAAGACTCAGAACCCTTCGGTCCCTGACGATTGGTTCGAGTCGTTCACAATCCCCTCCCTAATGGACTTCACCGCCTTCGATGCGAAAAAGGAGATACTGCCTTGTCCCCAAGAACTTCTCCGTGGCGCAGGTACTGAAGGCAGGGGTCTGGTCCAACCAGACCACATGCCCTTCCTTCTACCTTCGGGATATTGCCCACAGGTCCTTGGATCTTTTCCTTGGGACCCGTGTGGCTGCTCAACTACGTTGTGTAGCGAACCCAGACCCTCGCAGGCTGAACAGCATCGAGTCCTGGTGTGACCGTAAGAATGGATGAGTGAATGAGAGTGGGACTGGCTCCTCTTCCCCCACTCTTTTTCTTCCCCTCATACCTGTGGTTAGAGGACAACGGTCGTCACCCTGCTGGATAAGGACAAGATGCAGCGAGCTACTCAACGAGCCCCATCCTATCCCTTTCACTAGGGATAGGAGCGTATATCCACCACTTCCTCCAACAAGGGGAGGAAGTGGATGCCAGCTTGAGACAACCCATACTTTATGTTGCCTCTTGCAAACAGGAACAAGTTCTTGCTTGCTGGTACGAAGAGATACGCTTGCCTCTCTCTTAGTACTCGGCCCAGAGGTCTGACCATTGATCCTGCGGTGCACACCCCGATCAATCGGACAGAGGCTTGGATCTCTCCCTCGCTCTTACGACCAGGGAGGCATTCCAGGGATGGACGAACACCAGTCTGTTCATCAAAAGACTCAGATTCCTCCACCAAGAAGTGAGTCTTCCTATTGTTAAAGGACCAATGGTTTGTATTACGTATCGGAACAAATGACAATTTGTCGAAAATTGCATTTTTCCTAACTATACAAACCTGAGGTCCTTTACATATAGTCCCTCCTCATGCCACCCCTCACTCTGTGTATTTTGCATGGGCCAAAAGCAAAAGTGATTTGTTTACCTCCAGTCGCGCGGCGCGCGACTGTCGGACAAGCAGGTAACTACCGTTCTCCCCTTGTTCGAAGCTTACGACCGTTCCAGCTGCCGCTAGCTACTTCCTATTGTTAAAGGACTCAGGTTTGTATAGTTAGGAAAAAATGCAATTTTCGACAAATTGTCATTTTTTTGGCAATATTTCTGTAACGAACACTCGTATCAGAACGAGATTTGCTATAGTGCATTACACCCAGTGCCGTAATTTATAAGGGTATCGTGAATCACTAATCGTAAAGAATAATGAACACTTGTCCTTGTACCAAGAGACAAAAACTCCATTATGCAGAAATGGATACGAACACGCGTATAAAGCTCCACCTACCCTCCCCCTCCACCTCCACCCCGCCACCCCGTTTCCTTCGTTCCTTCGCCTTCCTTTCTCTCTCTCTCTCTCTCTCCTCTCTCTCTCTCTCTCCTCTCTCTCTCTCTCTCTCTCTCTCTCTCTCTGTTGCCATTTGGTATGTGTTGACCCTCCATACTGGGTATAAGACTACAGACAAAATGTTGAAATTGGTGAAATTAGGCTATGTATTGGAAGTATATATACATAAATATTAAAGCAAGTTTTATCATTATTGCATTACTATGACAACTAGAATTCATGGAAACAGTTTATAATAATGAAACGGCGTATGTGTGAAGCCTCCACTAATGTGGCAACGATGATTTTGCCATTCTTAGCATGCAAAACATTAAAGCATGCAAACATTAAAGGTTACATTTATTTCTGGCATATGGTTATTAAAGAAATTCAAAATACTAATATAGACTGAAATCAATGAAAAGTGCTAGCAAAAACAAAAAGCAAAAAAAAGAAACAAATGTATATAATTCACTTATCCGTAGTCGTTCCTCTATGCACTTATCCATAGTCGTTCCTCTATGGTTTTCGGCAGCCAGATGTACGAAAACATTAGAAACATTTAATTGTATCTACTTGAGTAATATCTGTAATTTGTTCCGATACGTAATACAAACCCTCGGTCCGCCTTTAACAATAGGAAGTAGCTAGCGGCAGCTGGAACGGAACGTAAGCTTCGAACGAAGGGGAGAACGGTAGTTAACTGCTTGTCCGATCGTCGCGCGCCGCGCGACTGGGAGGTAAACAAATCACTTTGCTTTCGGCCGTGTGTGGGAAGGACGTGTTTCGTCATCGCTCTGCCCGCTTTGTCGTTTGCTTTGAGTTTGAGTATTTGCCTCTCTTTCTGTATAAATCAGGAGTGACTGTAAGTACTTTTACAATTCTTATTGATCTTGCAATGAGTGAATTGGAAGAAATGGAGATATCGCCGCGCCCTCCAGTCGCCCGTAGAGTGTGTCCCCGGGCTGGAGGGGCGTAGATGTGGAGGTTTTAGGTCATTTGTTGACGTGGACCCCACGAGGTTTGTACTCGTTGTCGGGGGCGAGAGTGCTCCCGCAACGAGCCCTGTGTCACATGTATGAATTGGTCCGAGGCGCAGTGGGTGCTGTACGAGGGCAGGAAGAGACTTAGGCCGCCCAAGAAGTCATCGGGAAGTCCAGTGACTCCTTTGGTAACGACACTTCGTCCTCTTTCCTGCCCCCCGGCCAGCCCCCACGTTTTGCGCCTTCCCTGCGGGGGGGTAGCGGAGTCCTTTTTCCTCTCTCGATCCGTCGAGTGTGGATGATGGGCGCCCGCTACCCGGACGTACAGCTGTACTCGGGGTCCTTCCGTCCGCTCTGGGGGGGGTGTTTCTCCCCCCAGGCGTGAGGAAGCCCCTCCAACTAACCCGACTGTTGCATTCCGCAGGTGTGCCATCAGCGAAGGACGACTTGGGACAGGTGTGGGAGTCGCTGGGACTGCAGGAGTGCCCAGCATCCAAGGGTTGCTTCAACGGTTGGCGGGGTCGGCAGTGGTCACTCATGGTGCGGTGACCTACTACTACTACCACAGTAACGACACAGCATATGAGATGCCACCGCATCTGGTGTATACGCCCCATATAATGTCGGTGCACACCCACGGCGGCTATACAAAAACCCATTGCTGCCGTGCCAAAGAGGACGGTGCCACCACCACCTGGTATTTTTTCCTTTGCCGACCCCGGACTTCCGCTGCCCAAAGAGTACCCCCCATGGACCTGCCGCCGTGCCACGGATGACGTTGACCGCCGACAGGACGCCTGGCTCTCCCGTGGTACCTGCCGTGCCTGCCGTACCTGTTGCCGTTCCAGCTACTCTTTCCTTTTCAGATCGTCATTCTCTTTCAGATGTTCCTGCCGTTCCTGCTGTTCCCGGACCTGTTCCTGTGTTCCTGCTGCTGGTGGTGCTGTCACAGTCTCAGGTCTTTTCCGGACAGGTGCAGTCGGGCCCTGTTGCTTTCGGCAACTGCCCGGCTCCCTCCTGGATGGAAGACCTGACGTCTGTTCTGCGGAGCCTGGCGAAGAAAGAGGAGGAAGAGGAAGAAATGTCGTCGTCGTCTTCATCGTCTTCTTCGTCGTCTGCTGCCTCTCCTTCTTCGACTTCTAAGGCTAAACAGCCGAAGAAGAAGAAGGGTGCCCTCCTCCCCCCCTAAGAAGAAGACTCCTTCGGGATCTTCTAAGGGCCCGGCTCGCACAGGGCGACGGGGGAGCTCTTCTGCTGGTCCTCCTGTTCCTTCGGGAACGGGGCCCGTCGCTTCTTCTGCAAAGAAGAAGTCGACGGGGACCAGAGGTGCACCAGCCTCGGCTGGTGCGTCCATCACCTGGTGGCTAGCGGTTCTGCCGCTCTAACCAGGTTCCGTCTCGGCCGCTTCTCGTTCGCGAGAAGCACCGAGTGGACGCTCTTCCAAAGAGGACCGTCCAGCCAAAGTTTTGACGCCCGAGCTCGCTCGCCGTCAAGACAGCGGCGCGGAGCAGAAGACTGGCGAGAGTCGTGCACACGACTCTCAGGCCAGTGGACGCTCTCGCAGCGATCAACTGGCTGCTCGGGGCTGACGTGACGGTCGCTGACCGGCCACGGGTTGAGGCGAGGAAGGAGTCCCCACGGCCGCCGGTACCAGCCACGGCTGGTACCAGCGGTTTGACGCGCCGAGAGGACGCTGGCCGGTCTCGACGCGACAGAGAGCCTAGCAGGTCACCCGTCCGCCGCTCCCGATGGGACCGGGCGGAGACGGTGACCAGCGGCAGCTCGCCTGACGCTAGAGATCGGTCTCGACGTTCTCAGCCGAGCCAATCGCCCCAGGCGAGCGGCAAGGCTAGGCCTGCTGCTCGACCGTCACCGCGGGTTGACGATCAGCAGCAGCCCTCCACGCGACGCTGGTCCTGCCAGCGAGCGAGGGAGCGTCAGGTCTGCCTCTCCCGTACCTTCAACCTCCTCGGAGCCTATACCGGGAGGAGCGAGGTACCGAGGAGCGATCACGAGAGGTGCGCCGCTCGTGACCCAGCTATGGACGCGTACGGCTCAGGCACGGTCTTAGGACCGACCAGAACGTACGCGCAAGTAGTTGGAGGCGACCGTCAGGGGTCTGTCGCTGTTCCTTCCTTCTGAAGGAGGAGTATCGAGGGATATGCTCTTGCTGGAGGGACTGGACGGTCCTACTCCACAAGACGCTGTAACGCCTGAGATACAGAGGAACTTCGCAGAGGGTCATTAAGCTGATGCGTCTGCATAATGGCCTTGCGGAGGGATCGTCACTACCACCAGCAGAGCCCACGTCCCGGCTCGAATCATTTTGGGGTCCCAAGAGGGAGCCCAAAATGATGGTGGGGTTGCCACGATCAGAGCTTGCGGACTCGGTCCCTGGATCAGGTGGAGAATCTCGTCTCAGGACGGGAGGACTCGCTAAAATCCGGACGGTCCTCTAAGCTGCTTCCTCCTCCTCTACAGCGGCAGAGGCGATTCTACGTGCCTTCGGAAGACCCGATACTGCCGAAACAGGTTAACCCGGAGTTAGCGAGGCTGACTCCAGGTGGTTGTCCCTGCAGCAGCTCCTGTCGGAGAACCTATGGTTCTCGCAGCAGGAGGCACTTGCCCTGGAATCTACCGCTATGGCAGCATTCCAGGCAGTTTTCCTCGGTTGGATTTGTAGGTCCCTCACAATATCCAAAGTAGCGGCCGGCTCCGGGAGTTCTGCTCTCGAAGACGACGCTTCTTTCAGGAGACTGTGCCAGTCTGGAGGAAGAGCAATCTCTTACCTCGCCCATCAGACTGCTAACCTGTGGGCCAACTTGGTTCTTCGACGTAGGGACGCAGTCCTTACCCGAGTGACCAAGGGGGCCGGGCGTGAGGCGGCACTCGGGCTACGAAATGGACCTCTTAGGAGTTCCCCAGCTCTCTTTCCTGGAGAGATGGTGGACGCTGCGGTGGAACGGCGCGCACTGACGAGAGTGACCGCTTAGTCCACCAGGCAGGTCTCGAAGGTTTCGGGCATCTCGAGTAACTGCGGCCAAACCAAAGAGCTTGGCTAGCGCTTCCACGGCGGCGAAGACGGTTGCACCGTCCAAAACCCCGTGGTGAAGACTCCATCTGTTTCAACTTCTGCTAGAGGAGGCCGCAACCAGCCCTCCTCCCAGCCCCTCCTTTCCCCGAGGAGGTGTGGAAAGAAGTCGAAACGAGGAGGGAAACGCTAGGGACGGCGTTCCCCCTCACCTGCTGCCGGAAGTGGGGGGGTGCCTGGCGAGCCATTTGGGCGACTTGGCAGCGCTACGGCGCCGAGAACCTGGATAGTAGACGTCCTTCGGGAGGGATATCTACTACCCTTCGAGTCTCGGCCCCCCCTCATCTCCAAACCGGTCCATCTACAGACCTATGTCCGGGGATCAGCAAAGGACACAACGCTCTTCGACAGGAGATCAAGACCATGCTGGCGAAACGAGCTGTAGAAAATCGTGGAGGACCATCACCGCTTTTACAGCCGCCTCTTCCTAGTGGAGAAGGCATCGGGGGGCTGGCGTCCGGTGATAGACCTCTCTCCCCTGAACCGCTTCGTTCGCACGACGCGGTTCACGATGGAGTCGGCACGCTCAGTGCTCGACTCGATCAGGGGGAACGATTTCATGCTTTCAGTGGACCTGAAGGACGCGTATTTTCAAATACCCATCCATCAGTCCTCCAGAAAGTACCTCCGCTTCATCTTCGACGGGACGGTGTACCAATTCAGGGCACTTTGTTTCGGTCTCTCAACCGCCCCACAGGGTGTTCACGCGAGTGTTCATCTGGTGTCGGCTTGGGCCCATTCGAACGGGATACGTCTTCTGAGGTATCTCGACGATTGGCTAGTCCTGGCGAGCTCCCGCTCGCAGTTGCTACAGGACAGAGATCGACTCCTCAAGTTTTGTCGCGATCTGGGGATCGTGATAACTACGAGAAGTCCGACCTCGAACCCAAGCAGAAGATGAAGTACCTGGGTATGCTGATAGATACGGTAGCAGGGCAAGTCTTTCCCGCAGACTTGCGTATCAGCAAATTCAGGGAGGCAGCCGGCCGGTTCCTGTCTCGGCAGGAACAGGCAGCACAGCAATGGCAAGTCGTGATCGGCCATCTGTCGTCACTCGAGAAGTTAGTCCCTCACGGGCGTCTTCACCTACGGTCTCCTCCAGTGGAGACTAAGGGAGAGTTGGTCTCAGCCAAGGATCCGCCTTTACTTTCCCCCCGTGGCTATCACGGACAAGGTGAGGCAGGACCTAGCCTGGTGGCTCGACGACAAGAACCTCTTAAGAGGTGTCCCATACGCACTCCCCCCCCGGCCCCCCCCGGAGATGCTTCTGTTCTCAGACGCATCGACCGAGGGATGGGGCGCACACCTGGAGGAGTTGCTGACTGCAGGTGTGTGGGACCATCACGAGAAGCACCATTCACATCAATGTCCTGGAACTCAAGGCGGCGTTCAACGCTCTCCAAGAGTTTCAGGACCGCTTGGTGGGACACTCAGTGGTGTTGATGTGCGACAACACCACAGTAGTGGCATATGTCAACAAGCGGGGTAGGGGGGGCTAGTGTCTCTTCCGCTCCATCAGTTGACGGTGCAGGTGCACGAGTGGGCCACGGCTCACTCGATAGAGCTGTCAGCACGCTACATTCCAGGCAAGAGGAATGTAGTAGCAGACAAGCTCAGCCGTCGGGATCAGGTGATAGGGACCGAATGGTCTCTACACAAGACGTGGCGGAAAAGGCTCTTCAACCTGTGGGGGCGACCGGTCGTAGACCTGTTCGCCACCCGGCACAACAGAAAACTTCAGTTGTTCCGATACGTTAATACAAACCATCGGTCCTTTAACAATAGGAAGTAGCTAGCGGCAGCTGGAACGGTCGTAAGCTTCGAACAAGGGGAGAGAACGGTAGTTAACTGCTTGTCCGACAGTCGCGCGCCGCGCGACTGGGAGGTAAACAAATCACTTTTGCTTTTGGCCGTGGGTGTGAAGGACGTGTTCGTCATCGCTCTCTGCCCGCTTCAATCGTCGTATGCTTTGTTTATATTGTGTTTTCTACTAATGGTTTGTTTGACTTGAAAATGAAACTGTAAGTACACGGTTTTTTCATTTTCATTACTTAATTATGAACCAACATGGAGTTATCGCCGTAGATGCGGCGATGTCTACTCTGGTTTGTTTGACTTGAAAATTGAAACTTGTAATTACACTGTTTTTCATCGGTTACTTAATTATGAACCACATGAGGGTTTCGCCGTAGATCGCGTTTCTCTCTTTCATGCTTGAACCTTGATATGTCTCGGTGCCGAGGCGGGCGCGCTCGTGCCCGTCATGTATTTTGGGCGAAAGTGTGTAATTGAAAAATGTAAGTACTCTTTTCATTATATTTTTGCCCTGTGCGTTCGTTACCGAGAGTGTGATTGCGCTCGGCACGAGCCTTTTAATTTTGTATAATAGAATGCAATGAAAGTGGATTCGCAATTGCAATATTTCTTTTCATTTTCATTTATTTATTTGCATGAAAATTTAATTTGGATCAATTTTCGTTCTTACCCGGGAATTGATCCTTACGATTTTTTTATGTGAAAATGAAATCGCAAGTGCAGTATTCTGTTTCATTTTCATATATATTTTATGATAGCATCATATTATTGGATCAAGTTTATTCCGTTCTTACCCGGGAATTGATTTTTTTCCCCTTTAAGTTCTATGAAGTGAATCGCAAGGGCAGTATTCTGTTTCATTTTCATATTACTTTTCACTGCTGTGCGGGGGTGGGGGAAGCGAAGATCTGCCAGGAAGTCGTCGGAAAGCTCTCCCGCGTACTCCCTTGGTTATCCGATTCTTCGTCTTCCTTCCTGCCCCCCGCTCAGCTTCTTCGTTGTAATTTTGTATTTTGTGTCTTCCTTGCGTTCGGGGTGGGGCATGTCTTCCCCCCGTGCGTGAGGGAACCCCTCTTACTATTTTATCTATGTTACCGCAGGTGCTACATCCGTGGGAGACGACCTTGGACATGGTATGGACCCACCGCGGAGGCAGGGCGTGCCTAGCATCCACGGGCTGCTGCAGCGTCTAGCGAGGTCTGGGGTGGTCTCCACTACTACCACGGCCGCGCTTATGCGCTCGCTCCCCCCCCTACTGGTCTACACTCCCCATGCTGTGTCGATGACGCCGTCTGCCGCTACTAGGGCCGCAGCCGTACCGAGGTGGGGGTTGCCGCCGCCGCCTGTTTTCTTCGTGTTGCCTGCCCCAGACTTCCGCTGTTCCAGCAGCTCGCCCCTGGACCGGCCGCCAGGACCCAGGTTCCGCTGACTGCCGATGATTCTACGAGGCGATCGCTGGGCCTGCCGTACCTTGCCGCTGATGTGATTCCCGCTGTTGGCTTGGCTGTCCCTTCTGGGTCTACCGCTTCCGCTGTTCCTGCCGCTCCTGAGCTGGTTGCTGTTCCCTGTCGCTCCTGGTTTCCTGTGCCTGTCCATGCTGGTCCTGCCCACGGTGTGTCTTCCCCTCCAGTCCAGGTCCTTCCGGAC
>NC_087220.1:28684083-28714832 GCF_015104395.2 Macrobrachium nipponense | reverse complement strand
AAGACCCAAGAGCGATTATGGTAGACGCCTTCCTGCTAAACTGGTCTCGAGTGGACGTTTACGCTTTTCCCCCATTCAAAATCCTGGGGTTAGTAATGAAAAAGTTTGTGGCGTCAAAAGAGACGAGGATGACATTAATAGCCCCTTTTGGCCGGCCCAGGAATGGTTCACGGAGGTGGTAGAGTGGATCGTAGACTTTCCAAGACCCCTACCAGGAAGGACGGATCTTCTCAAACAACCACACTTCAAGAGGTACCATCAAAACCTCCCCGCTCTCGCTCTGACTGCCTTTCGACTATCGAAAGACTTGTCAGAGCGAGAGGCTTTTCTCGCGAAGTGGCAAGCGCGATCGAGAGCTCGCAGAACCTCCACTACGAAAGTATACCAGTCGAAGTGGGAGGTCTTTAGAAGGTGGTGTAGAGCCAAGAAGTTGTCCTCCTCCTCTACCTCTATAGCGGAAATTGCTGATTTCTTGCTATTCCTGAGAATAAAATCTCATCTAGCCGTATCCACAATAAGGATACAGAAGTATGCTCTCGGCTGTATTCAGGAACAGAGGATTAAGATCTGGCAAATAACAAAAGATCTCCACGATCTCATAAGATCTTTTGAGACTTCAAAGTCTAAGGAACAGTACCATCCGAACTGGAACTTGGACGTAGTCCTCAAATATCTGTCTTCGGATAGATTCGAGCCTCCGCATCTGGCATCATTTGAGACATAACTAGAAAATGCCTATTCCTTTTATCGTTAGCGACGGCAAAAAGAATTAGTGAGTTACAAGCTCTGCAGGATAAAGTAGGATTCAAGGGAGACTCGGCTATTTGCTCGTTTAAGACCCTGTTTTTAGCGAAAACGAGATCCCACGAATCCCTGGCCTAGGTCATTCGAAGTCAAAGGAATGTCGAGTCTCGTAGGCAGAGAAGCAGAGAGGTCTCTATGCCCTGTTAGAGCTCTGAAGTTCTATCTTCAGAGGAAGCGTCAGTTGGGAGGCTCTAGACAAGGTCTTTGGTGCGCGGTAAAAGACCCCACAAGACTGATGTCCAAGAATGCTCTAGCGTTCTTTGTAAGAAACGTCATTACGGACGCTCATAAGGTCTGTCCTGACGAACAATTACAACTACTGAGAGTAAAAGCTCATGAAGTAAGAGCGGTTGCGACGTCTCTCTCGTTTTATAAGAATATGTCGCTTAAAAAACATTATAGATACGACATATTGGAGATGCAACTCAGTATTGCATCTCATTACTTGAAAGACGTGCGTGTGACGTATGAGAAGTGCTTTTCTCTAGGTCCTATCGTATCGGCAGATACGATTCTGGGTACGGGAGCCGACACCAATCCTTAAATGTATATACTGTTCTTCTGTTTGGATATGGTCGAGAATCTCTTCGAACAATGGAGGATTCAGGCTCGCACGGGCGGCCGTCTAGGTTGTTCATAAGAGAATTCTTGTCATATCCAATTAGTTGAGTAAAATTTTTTTTTGGAAATTATGTATGTGTGCGTAGTGGGTTTTTGAGTTACGGTTGTTGTGACGAGTTCGGGGATAACTCGTAACAATCCTTAGTTCTAAACAATATGGTTAGGACAGGTGGTCGGGATTGGTTGTGTGCTCCTTCATAAGGTGTATTGTCATATAAGTGGATCAGCACCCATTGACAAAGTCCTTTTAGGCTCTGCTGAGTAAGTGGGTAAGACCCCATCGGCAGACCCACAAGAACTCTTGGCCATAGATCACATATCTCGCTAAAGTTTCTTGAGGTGATGCAGACTACTGGGCAAACACCCACGAAGTCTACCACCTATCAGGTAGGAACCAAGGTTTTATTTATACCTACAACATATGTTGTTTACCTGTCTATTCCATATAGTAGCTGTCTCTTACCCTCCACCGAAGGGTGCCAATCAGCTATGTATATATCTGACAGGTAAGTTGATTGTATGAAAATGATATTGTTATGTTACAATAAAGTTTCATACATACTTACCTGGCAGATATATACAATTAAAGGCCCACCCAGCCTCCCCAGCAGACAGGTGAGAGAGAAAATATGATAGAAAACGGGGATGGTTCCTAGTCCTGCCGCCCAGGGCAGGCAGGTAGATCACTGACCTACCGGTAGCGAGTGGCGCGAAATTTGAATTTCTGTCGGGGACGACGGAGTCTTAGCTATGTATATATCTGCCAGGTAAGTATGTATGAAACTTTATTGTAACATAACAATATCATTTTCTTGCTTCTACAGTGGCCCAAACAGGGGAATCTATGCATGTTCTTATGGAAAGTGAGTGGTAAGTGTTCAAGTGAAGTATTAGTGGAGGAGGTGGCTGTCCATCCCACCAACTCTCCTAGGTGAAGGTCACTGCCATACTCCCCCAGCCCCGGAAGGAGGCATACTGGAGGCTCAAGGGAGGTCGGTGATGTCTGCCAACGGGAAGTCGTCCCCTCAGTCGCACCTGTAGCATCCCAGGTGTCGACAAAAGATGGCTATTGGAAAGGCATCTCAGTGAGGCATATTTTATTGTCTAGTTCTGGAGATTTTTGGATAAGTCTCATCCACTGAAAAGATGCTTGTTACTCAGGGATAATTCCCCTCCACCACCCACCAAAAGATTTAGAGAACCTTCATGTAGCCTTGAACCTTTGTGCAGTAAGTGGGATGGCCCTGAATGATTTTCGTAGTTGGAGGGCTAGAGAATAACAGTAAGGCAATCATCAGCAATCATTAGGTTTTCACATAGTTCTCCTGAGCACCTGGCAGAGAGTAGGAGCCCAGATGTGGTTGAGCACCCGGCTATCATCGAGTGCTCAGTGGTAGAAGAGTCATTGCTATTTGCCAAGTGCCAGGCTTTACAAATTTTTGCTTTAACATTTGTTTGTTCATGGTCATATATGTTACTTCTTTTTTAGTGCATAAATGTAATTTTTGTTTAGCTTATAAATGTAATTTGAAAATGTATGAAATATGTCATAGTTAAGATGGTCTGGTGTAATCACACAAGTTCTCTTCTTATTGACTGAATAGCTAAGATGAAATTTTGCACAATTTGTTTTGTTTATAATTGTGAACTCCAACCATAATGCTTTACATATATAACATGCAGTGTTATATGGTGAAGCAAGTTTTAAAAAACTAATGGTCATAATTATTAGTTCATTCATTTATTGTAGTGAATAGACATTTTTTTAGAAGTACAAGACTCATTATTTATCATTTCCCATTATGGTACCTTCAGTTACTTCTTACTAATGAACACCATTTTTATTGTAGTGTCCTTACCGAACAATTATAGAGCCGTGATTTCCACGAGCGGCAAGGATACTAAATTCAAATTTAGCGCGTCGGCGTCGCCAACACTGGTGGTGATGACGTCATCTCCCTCCACTCGCGGGAGAACCAGGTACAACTGCCCAGGTGAATTCAATTCTTTTCCTGCCGGCGTCCGGTGAACATCGGTGGTCGGTGCGGTTGGATGACTTTCCTTCGCTTTTTTTCTTGTGGATTTGATCTTCGGAATTGGTGAAGTACTCTTTTTTGGCGTTGTTGTTATTTTGCTTTTTATTTAGGCGTTGCCATGTCGGATTCTAGTCCGTCGGGAGTTAGGTTTTGCATCTCAGGATGTAAAACTAGATTATCCAAGTTAGAGTATGATTCTCACACTAAATGTGTTAAGTGTAGGGGACAGGTTTGTTCAGCAGATCGAACATGTAACGAGTGTAGTGATTGGACTGATTCTCAATGGAAGTTTTTTAGTTCATACTCGGAGAAATTAGCTAAAGACAGAATTAGAAAAGCAGCGCTTAGGGAAAGTAGACTTAGCTCTGCTTCGTCTTGCGATGTTCCTTCTGTTTCTCCTCAAATTGTTATGTCTCCTTTAACTACACCTCCTATTCCTCCTACTAATCCCACTTCTCCGGCTTCGCCCGTGTAGTTTCTTCCGACACCATTGCCAGTCTGGAATCGAGGTTAGATCAGAAATTTTCGGTACTAGCGAATACGGTTTTGCAACTTGGTAATTCAGTTAAGACGTTTTTGGAGAAAGCGGCTTCAGGTAAGAGTGTAGTTGAGGGTGCGTCTGTCTGTCCTGACACGTCTCCTAGACAAAGGTCACTGTCCAGCTCCCCCGCACCGGGGAGAAGACATACCGGAAGTCCAAGGGAGTCGATCGGGATTTGCCCACAGACAGGCGCCTCTCTTGTTGAGCCTGTTGCGCCTCAACAGGGCTCGGTTAAGCGTTGGAAAGGTGTTGCGGTCAGACGCCTTTCGAATGATTCAAGCGATTCGTCTCCGGTCGCGCGGCGCTCTTGGCGAGATTCGCCCGTTTCGCATCCCTTAAAGAGGCGTTCAGGCGCCGATTCTTCGCCTCCTCCAGTCAAGCGGTATAAGGAGCCTGAGAGTAGGGTTGCGCCGCGGCCGTTAGCGGCTCATTCGTCGCCTCAATCTGTGCCTTTTTCGGCTCCATCTACTAGTAGAGATTGTGTTTTAGCGCTGTAGCTAGCAGTTCTAAGGGTGTTTCTTTAGGTGCTTTTTCGTCTGTTACGCCTGATGCGCCTGTTTCGCCTCGAATTTCGGCGGCTCCGAGCGAGGCGCAAGTAGTTTTTCCGCCTCCTGCTGAACATTTAGGCTCTTCCAAGCTACGTTAACTGTTTTTTGAATTCGTCTCTGGCGCCTTTGCGCAAGCAGTTAGAGATGTTAACCAACTGGATGAATGAGTCCAAGGGTGGTTTCGAAACCTTCAGATCCGGTTGTAGTTCCGTCTACTCTTCGGCGGTATCGGAGAATGAAGAAGAAGTAGAGGAGGAGGATTCACATCACCTCTCGTGTTATTCACGTCTCTTAGTTTTCTTCTGGTATCTTATCCAGATTATTTTGAGAAAAGCTGCTCCGCGCTCCCAACTTCGACTTTTTTTGATGAGGAGGAAAACTTTAGACCCTCTCCTCCCAAAACTTGTTCTATCTAAAGCGGTTAGACATTCGTTGAAAGAGACTGAGAAATGGATGTCTATGAAAAAGAGACTTAGGGAAGGCTCTTTTGCTTACCCTCCCTCTAAGTTGCTTCGTAAGAGGTATAGGTTTTATGTAACTGGGGAAGCTCCTTCTCTGGGAGTTTCTGCCTCCTCCCAGATTTCTCCAGTTTAATCGACTCCTCTAGAAGATCTGCTTTCGCCGCAGCGAAAGTTTTCTTTACAGCGCCGGAGTTGGACCACGTTGTAAAGAATCAATTTAAACTTTTGGAAGTCTTTAGCTTCCTTGATTGGACTATTGGCGCTTTAGCGGCCAAGATCGAAGACTGTCCTTCTCTTTCTCAGGAGTTAGCGGAGGATTGGATTGGTGTTCTGTCCTGTGCGGACAAATCCATTAGGATGGATGTGATGAGTTAGCTTCGCTCATCGCCTTTGGTACCCTTAAGAAAAGGCAACTTTGGTGCTCCTTTGCTTCTAAAAGGGTTACTTCCCACAGAAGTCTGCTCTCTTGTTTGCTCCTTTTGTGAAAGATAACCTCTTTCCAGACGATGTAGTGTTGTCAATTCGTCTGCGCTAGATAAGAAATCTACTTCGGATTTACTGGCACAGTCTACTAAGAGACCTAAAGCTCCTGTGGAGACTGTTCCTTCGGTTTCTCCTCTGGCCCAAGCCTGCCTTTTCGAGGGAGAAAACCCAAGCGCTTCTTTCGGCCGAAGTCGAATTTGCGACCGTCAGTCTAAGGCCTCGGCCAAGGTTAACAAACCTTCCAAATGAAAGCTCGGTTCTTCATGCACCAGTGGGAGCCAGGCTGGCTCTGTTTTGGGAGGAATGGGAAAACAGAGGAGCAGAAGCCTGGTAGTGCAAGTACTCAAGTTCGGCTATCGTATTCCTCTCGTTTCACCTCCCTCGCTCTCACCTGTGCCAATTCCATTCCAGGCATACTCTCCGGGCTCAGACAAATTTCTGGCGCTAGCCGCAGAAGTGGAAGCGCTTGTTCTCAAAGAAGCGATAGAACAGATAGAAGGGGATTTTCCTCCAGGCTTTTACAATCGCCTTTTTGTAGTTCCCAAGTCATCAGGGGGCTGGAGGCCGGCTTTTGGATGTGAGCGCCCTGAACTTGCATGTCCAGAAAAACAAAATTCATATGGAGACCACTCGGTCGGTTCTGGAGTCCATCAGACAGGGGGATTGGATGGTCTCTCTGGACATGCAAGACGCTTATTTTCACATTCCGATACTTCGCGAATCTCGGAAGTACCTGAGGTTCATGTTCGAAGGCAAGGTGTTTCAGTTTTCGGGCGCTTTGCTTCGGACTAGCGACCGCTCCTCAAGTTTTCACCAGGGTTCTATCCCCGATAGGAAGCTTGGCTGCACATATTAGGAGTAAGAATCTCCCTCTATCTGGACGATTGGCTTTCTCCGTCGGAATCAGAGAGTCGGTGCATGAAGGACCTTGAACAACTCTGGATCTTGCCAGAAAGTTTAGGAAATTTCTGGTCAACAAAACAGAAGTCCCAGTTGGTTCCATCTCAGAGCATCCTTTATTTGGGATGATTCTGAATGCTCAAGTTTTTCGGGCTTTTCTGTCCCCGAAGAGGGTCAAGGCTGTCTGGAGACAGTTCAGGAGTTCTTGGACAAAAGGTAAGTTCTGCCAATCAGTGGATGAGGCTCCTGGGCAAATTGACGTCAGTGGAGAAATTTGTGACGTTGGGAAGACTGCACATGAGACCTCTGCAGTTTTTCCTGAGAGCCTCTTGGTGCAGGAAGACACAATCAGACGATTACCTTTCCTGTCACAGATCAAATAAAAGAGGACCTAAGTGGTGGCTCTCTCGAGCAAGGTTGGAAGAAGGGTTAGATTTACGACCCATCCTCCCGAACCTACAGTTCTTTTCCGATGCATCGGACACAGGTTGGGGAGCCCTACTGGGAAATCAACGGACTTCAGGAGCTTGGTCGGAGAAGGAGAAGAAGTTCCACATAAATGTAAAGGAACTGTTAGCAATTTTCTTGGGGCTCAGACAGTTTTCGGAGCTTAGTAGAAGGTCGAGTAGTGGCAGTGCATTCCGACAACTCCACGGCTCTCTCGTACGTGCGGAAACGGGGGACTCAGTCTTTCTCTCTGTACGAAGTAGCCAAGGATCTCCTCCTGTGGTCAAACGAAGCGAAGGTTCAGCTAGTCCCGAGATTTGTTCCGGGAAAGATGAACGTCCTGGCGGACGAGTTAAGTCGTCAACAGCAAGTGTTACCTCTGGAGTGGACTTGGACAACAAGATTTTGCAGAAACTTTGGCGCCTTTGGGGACGACCGTCAATAGACCTGTTCGCGACATCAAGGAACAACCGTCTTCCTCTCTTTTGTTCTCCAGTCCCAGATCCTCTAGCTTGGTCGGTGGACGCAATGCTGTTGGATTGGTCGGTCTGGAAGCTTATGCATTCCCTCCGTTCGGTCTAATAAGAGAGGTGCTGAACAAGCTCATGTCGCACAGCAATGTAACACTAACGTTAATCGCTCCCTTTTGGCCCAGGAAAGAGTGGTTCCCGGACCTTCTCCAGTTGTTAGTAGACTTCCCCAGACTTCTTCCTCCAGAGAAGTGGCTTCTCAACACCTCACTTCAAGAGGTTCCACCAAAACTTGTCCGCTCTAGCTCTGACAGGGTTCAGACTGTCCGGAATCTTGTCAGAGCGAAAGGATTTTCAAGAAGAGCTGCAGAAGCTATCGCGTCGTTGTAGGAGAGAGTCTTCTAACAAACTCTATCAAGGGAAG
This sequence comes from Macrobrachium nipponense, assembly GCF_015104395.2. Classification (NCBI taxonomy): domain Eukaryota; kingdom Metazoa; phylum Arthropoda; class Malacostraca; order Decapoda; family Palaemonidae; genus Macrobrachium; species Macrobrachium nipponense. Next base: position 28,707,097 of record NC_087220.1, on the reverse strand, counting down.
TGGAGAATCTTCAGAGAGTGGTGTAGAAGTGCTAAAGTCTCTACTTCTGCGACCTCTTTAACAGAAATAGCAGATTTTCTTCTATTTCTTAGGAACTCTAAGAAAAACTGGCTCCTTCGACGATCAGAGGATATAGAGCCATGCTCTCTTCGGTTTGGTTTTCGACATCGAGGTTTGGATATTTCCTCCAATTCAGATCTGTCGGACCTCATTAGGTCTTTCGAAACCACTAAGCTTCCCGCAAGATCAGTGGCTTGGAACTTAGATGTGGTGCTTAAGTTCCTCATGGGGGCACCGTTTGAGCCTTTGAAGTCGGCTTTCACTCAGGAACTTGACTAAGAAGGCACTCTTTCTTATTGCACTAGCTTCTGCTAAGCGTGTCAGCGAATTGCCAACGCTATAGACAAAAGAGTCGGTTTCTCTCAAGGCAAATGCTGTATTTTCGGTATCTTTGACCTTTCTAGCCAAAAATGAGAATCCTTCTAATCCTTGGCCAGGAGTTTTGTGGTAAGGAACTTATCTGATTTGGTTGGACATGAGGAGGAAGAAAGGCTCTTATATCCAGTCAGGGCTATTAAGCAGTATCTGTTTGCCACTAAGGGTATTAGAGGACAATCTCTAAGCTCTGGACCTCGGTTCAAATCCCTCTCGTCCTCTTTCTAAGAATGCTATATCGTTCTTTATTAGAGAGCTTATCAGGGAAGCTCACTCGCAGTCCGAGAACGACAATCTTTCCGTTCTGAGAGTTAAAGCTCACGAGGTTAGAGCAGTGGCAAGCTTCTTTAGCATTCAGAAAGAATTTATCTTTAGCTTCGATTCTTCGAGCACGTTCTGGAGATCGAATTCGGTTTTTGCGAGTCATTATCTCAAAGAGATAGAAACGGTTTTTCGAGAATTGTAAAACGTTAGGTCCGGTGGCGGTTTCTGGCATGGTGTTGGGAGAAACGGCACAGGGGTCGTCACCTCTATGCTAACTTTTCACCTTGAATAGGTTGTGCGAGTTCAAGGGAAGCTGGGGGTACTGAGTACCTGGGATACTATCACCAGTCTGTTTAGGTCAGATTTTACAATGGTTGGGTATATATGATTTTTTAAATCTGTGTTGGTGACAAATGTTTTGTATAATTGAATTTCTGGTCTTAGCCCAGGGCAAGGGCAATCTTTGTTGTTACTATCCTCCGTCAGTCAGCCTTGACTCGCTTGAACTACGGAAGGATTCCACTCCTGTAGAGGCTAACTTTGGTCAAATTCCAATTCCTCTACAATAGTAAGAAGAGCACCGACCAGAGGCAGTAACAGTCTGCTGTAGCTCTCTTACAAAGGTAAGGTACAACAGACACCTTGAGTGTTTACTGGTATTGCAATAATGTAACCATTTAAAAATACTAGTGGTCCACTGAATCCCACCTTCCATAAATGTGTAATCAGCTCTATAATTGTTCGGTAAGACACTACATAAAAATGAAATTTTCATTATTAAAATGAAGTTTTATTGTATACTTACCGAACAATTATGATTATACCCACCCCCCCTCCTCCCCTTAGGTGGACGGACGGGCAGAAAGAATTGGATTCACCTGGGCAGTTGTACCTGGTTCTCTCGCGAGTGGAGGGAGATGACGTCATCACCACCAGTGTTGGCGACACGACGCGCGCTAATTTGAATTTAGTATCCTGCCGCTCGTGAAATCACGCTCTATAATTGTTCGGTAAGTATACAATAAAACTTCATTTAATAATGAAAATTTCATATTCTTTTGGAAACTTGAATTTCATGTCAGTGACTGCTGTGGGCTTGTTCCTTATGAATAGGGTTCATCTGAATATAATAATAATATAGGCAGTCCCCGGGTTACGACAGGGATTCCGTTCTTGAGACGCATTGTAAGCCAAAAATCGTTGTAAGCCGGTACATCGTCAAAAATCCTAAGAAAACCTTACTTTTAATGCTTTGGGTGCATTCAAAACAAAACTATGTAAACTGCTATTTTGCATTTTTGGTGTCATATTTCTTCTGCCAGATCAGTGTTGTAGGCGTTGTAACCCTGGAAATAATTTCTGATGAATATATTTGAAAAGCGCCTTAACCTCGGAACGTCGTAAGCCGAACCCGTCATAACCCGGGGACTGCCTGTAATAATGATAATAATAATAATAATGAATAAAAGGTTAAGAGCATATTTTGTATTGTCATTTGTTTTTTGTTTTGCAGAATATGAAAGAAAAAAGAAAATAATCAAGAAACTATTTGAAACTGCTGTGGTATAGAATATCAGATTGGCATTTGACCTCCCTGATACAAGATATTTTGAGATCTCTGCTGGTAAGCGTTTTGAATTTGCTTTTTTATTACTTTTTTTAATAATATAAACACTATTTCTCATTATTGCACGCACACAAATATCATTGCTGTTTCAGAAAAAAATTTATTCCTCAGCTTTGTTGTACGTACTGTGTAGAATTAACTTACTTTTCTTCTGCTTTGAATATAAACTCATCCTGATTTAATGACCTAATTGAATGTTATAGTCCAACAGAAATGTAGACAAATTTTTTCCATAGGCTGGATCTGCTAGTTGGCAGAGTTCAATCTAAAATTACCACAATTGATTTTGTAGTGTCAGTATAGTGATAATTTATAAGATAAATCTGAGTGCAGACAAGCCATGTGACCACTCACAATTAGAGGATCATTTGAGTATACTCTTCATCATGTGTAGACTTATTTGATTGTTGAGACCTCATGTATTTATTCATATTCAATAGATTTGGTGTGTTTTTGTAAGAAACACAAAGCCTGTGATCAGAATTTCTAATTAATATAGCTATTGTTTACACATACTATATAAATGCACATACTATATAAATGCACATACTATATAAATGTGCAGGTTTAAATGTCTGAGGAGTTCTCCCCTTCCTCTTCTATCTTGTGCATAGTAGGTCTGGCTTTCCATCCTTTATTGTTCATCTATACCCATTCTACTACTGAATCAATCGCTTCTTAAACTGATTTCCCTTCCTCATTTCTCATCCTGTACCTTTCAGTTTACAGTATCTTATGGCATCTGTATAACACATCCCCTCTGCTACTCCAGTTGTGATAAAGTGTCTCTCAATTTCTCTCCAGTCATGAATCTCCATTTTCTTTGTAAATGTCAGTGCCTCCTCTACAAAGAAAAAATCTGATTGTATAGAGTAATACTTTGGAATAATTCTCCTTCCTCCTTTGTGGAAGATAATTGAGAGGAGATGCCTAGTTCTTGTAGAGCCTTGAAAACATTCATCATTCCACTTAGTCTTTTTTAGGCAGATCCATACTTATGTTAAAAGAGAAAGACTTTTGATTAAACATATTTACTGATTTAGTCAAATGTAGGAGATTCAAATCCCTTTTCTCATCTTATGTCAGGTTGTGCTTGGTCTTGTGGTTGCTCCTGTTAGGTTGATTTAATTACATTCCCTATCCCACTCTGTGTCACCTACATATCACTTACCACAGCATTTCACCCATACAAATTATGGTATTTATTAACCCTTAAACGCCGAAGTGGTAAAAATAAAAAAAAACCCCGAATACAAAAAAACCCCGGATCCGGAGCCGGTTTTGAGTGAGCGCGGAAGCGGAAAAAATTATTTTTTCACAAAAAATCACAGCGCGCTTAGTTTTGAAGATTAAGAGTTCATTTTTGGCTCCTTATTTTGTCATTGCCTGAAGTTTAGTATGCAATCATCAGAAATGAAAAATAATATCATTATCATATGTAAATAATGCGATATATGGTAGCGGAAAAAAAAAATTCATACATAATTGTATTAATATCACGCTGTGCAAAAAACGGTAAAAAGCTAACGAGTTTCTTTTATTTTCGTTGTATTGTACACTAAATTGCAATCATTTTGATATATAATACATTGTAAACAATAAAAGCAAAAAAAAAAAAACACCGGAAAAATATTATCACAAATGATGTACGAATTCGTAACGCGCGGACATAAAAAAATGTTTTTTTCAAAAATTCACCGTAACTCTAAATAGTGTTATAGAGACTTCAATTTTGTTTTCAAAATGAAATACAAATGATGAATTATTACGATACTGTAAGAGTTTTTTAGCTTACAATTGCGTTTTTTCGACCATTTCGGTAGAGTCAAAGTTGACCGAACAACGGTGGTTTCTATTTATCGTGATTATATGCAACAAATATTCGAAAATGAGAAAAGCTTCAACCTTCAATATTTTTTTCCTTTTATTTTACAATGAAATTGCGCACATTTTCATATATAAAACTCTATGAAATGCCTAATATGAAACTGGAGCAAATTTACCGAGAATTCGATGTACGCAATTCGGCTATTTATGGCGGAGAATCCCCGCGCGGAGGGAAGGAAAGTTTTTTTTCATAAAAATTCACCATAAATCGAAATTATTTGTTGCTAGAGACTTCCAAATTTTTTGCAAAATGAAGGTAAATGATTGAATATTACTAAAATATAAGAGTTTTAGCTTACAATTGCGTTTTTCGACCATTTCGTAGAGTCAAAGTTGACACGAACGTGGTTTTTTCTATTTATTGTGATTTATATGCAAATATTTCAAAATGAGAAAAAGCTACAACCTTCAATTATTTTTCATTGTATTCTTTACATGAAATTGCGCACATTTTCATATATAAACTTTATGTAACGGCTAGTTAAAATGGTGCAACATTACCACAATCGCACGTATGATTTTTTTCGGAAGAGTTACGCGCGGACGTAAGGAAAGTGTTATTTTTTTCATAAATCACCATAAATCAAAATATTGTGCTAGAGACTTCAAATTTGTTACAAAATGAAGGTAAAATGATTGAATATTACTAAAATATAAGAGTTTTAGCTTACAATTGCATTTTTCGACCATTTCGGTAGAGTCAAAATTAACCGAAGGTTGAAAATTTGTCACTTATCATTTTTTATAATGAAAATATTTTCAAAACTGATGAAAGCTACAACCATGGGTTTTTTTTAGTTGTATTGTGCATGAAATTGCGCACATTTCCATATATAAAACTTTATGTAACGGCTAATTTTAAAATGGTGCAAACATTACCACAATCGCATGTATGATTTTTTTCGGAAGAGTTACCGCGCGGACGTAAGGAAAAAGTTTTTTCATAAATTCACCATAAATCGAAATATTGTGCTAGAGACTTCCAATTTGTTGCAAAATTAAGGTAAATAGTTGAATATTACTACAATATAAGCGTTTTAGCTTACAATTGCGTTTTTCGACCATTTCGGTAGAGTCAAAGTGACCGCCGAAGGTTGAAATTTTGGCACTTATCGTTATTTATATGGAAATATTTCAAAACTGATAAAAGTTACAATCATGAGTATTTTTTTGTTGTTTATTTTAAATGAAATTGCGCACATTTTCATATATAATACTTTATGTAACGGATAATTTAAAACGGTGCAAAAATTATGTCAAAGTGACTAAATAATTTTTGAGATGTGTCACTGATACTTTTTAGTACGATAAGAAAGAAATTCGCGCTTGCGCGCCTGCGTAACGATTGTAAACAAAAAAACGCCTTGATCCGTGAACTCCCAGCATCCCCCAAGGCGCATGATTCAAAAGTTTTCGGCTGGTAGGCCTATAAGTATTTTTTTTTCTTTTTTCGCGATTTTAAAAAAAATTTTTTTGAGCACCGACGTATGTACGCCATTCGGAAATCGGGGGAGATTTTGACTCGACGTTAATACGTCCATTCGGCGTTTTGAAGGGGTTAATGAACATGTTATGCAACTTTTCCAGATTGATATTTGAATTTTATTATCTTATCAAATTACTTACCTTATCAGATGATTAACACAGCGTGGAGCAATTGATACAGGCTTTTATGACAAACAGTATCAAAATTAGCAGTAACTAATGCTAATATACATATACACCACATTATTAATTGATTGCGTCAGTCTACTTAAAGAGACCTCCTGTGTTCCTAAATCACCCTCCAATTAAAATGTTTACTGCTGAAAAGGCACTAACTTGTACTTCAGATGAATCCATAAAATTTGTCAAAACAAATTTTTTGTATGGTAAGGTACTGCCTTCCTTCTCATCCAAGAGAAGCTTCAGACTTTGAAACGATCTATAGGTAAATTCCTAGTTAGCCTTTCAACTATTGCAGCAACAGATTAGCAAACTTATTTTGTGTTGTCCCCCCAAATACTCAGCATCTCTGCTAGGAAAAAGCATCACTTATTCAGCCGTTTAACATATAGGCACTAAAATGGACTTGTTCTGCATTCTGAGAAATCTCACATTGCTTTGTTAACACAATGCAAGTATGTACATATGTTTTTGCTGATACCTTACACTATGTAAAATGAAAACTTTCATGTTAGCCAAGAAAATAAAGTTTAATGAATTAATTTTATTCATGCTAGTTGAAAGCTCATGGGAATGACTAATTTGCTGTACTGTAATTATGAAAAGAAATGTATATTTGTATGCTAATTTGCAGTTATCAGGAATTAATGTTGCTAAACATTTAAAAAAAATACTATTGTAATGAAATATTGTAACAAAGAAGTTAATAAAACTATTTTTTCAGGAGAGGCTCAAAAAAAATTCCCTGAGATTCAAGAATTCTTTAGCCCTGAGTTGGGGGGTGAGTTGAATTCCCAAGCTGTTGTTCTAGATGAGGATTGCCATGCAGTATTGGTGGTAAGTATTAAGCTTATGTGAATGGACACATATACAGAACTTTTTCTCTGTAATAGGAAGTATTCGTATCTAAAATTTTGTTAGCATATCTTAAAAACATATAGAGTAAAGATGTAAGTGGCAATTTTTAATAAGAGTTTTTTATGAAGCATCTAGATAGACACTGCTTATCTAATTAAGCCTTCTATGAAAGACAGGTGTGTATTTTTAAGAGGACAAATTAATCAATTGAAAAGAAATTTTGCACTGAGAAAAGTATAGTATGAAGGGCTTATTAAAATGTTTGATACTCAAGTTTGTGACTTTCTCAAAAGAAATCAAAATAAACTTAGATGTCACTCTTGAGCTGAGTTCTTTTTGGCAAGGTACATTGGCAGAAAGGTTGATAGGGAAGCATTGTGTCTGGCATTTCACCAATATCACTGGAAAGTGTTTATTTATTTCCTTTGAATCTTGCCTAACCTTCATATAGCTACTGTATAAATTTTGATCCACTGGCTTGCTCAGCAGTTTAGTAAACTAAAAGAAAAGAGGGTGTTTTCCTGTTTATTGGCCTATCTCGTCCTCCTACTTACCTTTCCTCTGGTAAGTAAGGAGAGAGCAAATCTTCTATACTGTAGTGTTCTGTCACCAAAGTGTTCTCATCACTGGCAGTGCCCTATGGTTGTTGGGAAGTGTTACAGTTGTTTTTCTCGTGCTGTCTAGGAAAACTGGTGTAGTTCTACCGTTTATGTTGTGTAGAATGTCTTCACATTACACTTGACCTCCGTTTATTCGTGGTTCAACATTTGCAGCTTCAGTTATTTGCACATATTTCTGTGGAAAATATATCCATGTTATTTGGGAAAATACACCTATTCATTGGATTTGTTTTTTCATAGAGCAATTACTGTATTTTCATATTATTTTCACGACTGAATGTTTTTGGATGATAGTTTAAGATATATTTGGTGTTTGAACTATTAAAAAGGCAGTTATAAGCATTCAAGAGGGGTATTTGGTGATTTGGTGTTAGAAGTACTAGCTGTTGGTTAAGTCACAAACTTTGTAAAGAATATGTTACTAGATGTTAATGTGATGCAATGGGGATGCAATTTTGTTTTTGTATCTTTCCTTAAAGATTTGCTAATCACCCATGAGTTGTTGCAGTACATCAAGTCCCTTAGTTATTGCTGGGACTATGTAGCATGAACTGTGAAGAGGAATTATTGCCTCCTCTTTTGCTTTAAAAGTCATAGTAGTATTGAGTTATTGGGAATATGAAAGTGCACTTGTGTATGGAGCATACCTGCATAATATAAGGTCATGCATACACCTATACCAGGCTAACAAATTTGACCATTGCTACTTTAAGAAATATATATATGAATGGAAAGGAAAATAGTATGCAACATGTACATGGAGTAATGAAAAATTTTCTTTTCTACAAGTGGACAACTGGTGGCACACCGCTGGCTGAAGTTCATTTGGCCCAGGGTGGGCTTCTTTGCATAGATGCTTACAAAAACTCCAACGCAAATCACATATTCTAAATGTTTGCAGTTGTATACATACAGCAAATAATCTTAATTATTTTTTTATATTCAAAGAAAGTGTACACAAAAGCACAAAAAAGTTACCCACAAAAAAAAGTATCAAAATCAATCCAACACACTAAATAATCTCTCTCTTCTCTCTCTCCTGCTCTCTCTCTCTCTCTCTCTCTCTCTCTCTCTCTCTCTCTCTCTCTCATTTAGAATATTGAGGCATGATTAAAGTGAGAGCAAGATAAACAGTGATCTCTTGCAAATAAACAACCCATGATTAGTTTTGTCAATCATGAGTTCCACGCTGGACGAGTGGGTTTTCGAGCTGGGCCTGCCAATCCGGTGGTCCAGGCTCGATTCTCGGCTCGGTCAACGCGGAATCAGAAGAAATTTATTTCTGGTGATAGAAGTTCATTTCTCGATATAGTGTGGTTCGGATCCCACAATAAGCTGTAGGTCCCGTTGCTAGGTAACCAATTGGTTCCTAGCCACGTAAAAATATCTAATCCTTCGGGCCAGCCCTAGGAGAGCTGTTAATCAGCTCAGTGGTCTGGTAAAACTAAGATATACTATTTGTCAATCATGACTCACACTACATACTTCATCATCTATAAACTAGCAAAAATTGTCAAGTTCTTGGCTATTTTGATTCAGTTATGAAAATCATGAGGCCCTCCTGGTGATTCAGCACAGTAGACCTCTTGTATTTGTGGGATTGGTACCAGACCCCCCCCCCCAAAAAAAAAAAAAAAAAAAAAAAAAAAAAAAAAAAAAAAAAAAAAAAAGCTAAAATCTGCGAACACTACTTGAAATACTCTAAAATGCTTAGAACTGGCTATTTTGATAGTTAAAACACAAAAAACCCCCCCCCCTTCCCTCCAAAAAAAAAAAAAAAAAAAATGCTTTTATTCTTGAGTATTTTAACTAGTTTTATCAACAAAAGTGCATTTTGTAACAAAAATTGTATGAAATTGCTGTGATTTGTGAAAATTTCTCAGTGAAAAATACCTCGAAGAGGGTAATCTTCCACAAATGGTATATACAGTTTATAGAAAAATTCACAAACAGGCAAGTCTCCAAATAGCGGGGGGCTGGCTGTAAACAAAATTATTCATGAAAAAAATTATGACCATCAGTTCTAACCATTATCCGCTGCCAGTGCCAAACAACACATATAAACACAGCATCCACTCAACAGTAAGTGCGCGGGAAGGACCCAACCCTAACCCCTGTTGTTAGTGGTGAGTAGACCCTCTACCGTAAGGAATTCCATCTTCTTCACCAGTAATTTCTCAATGATGATCACTGACATCACTATGAGAATTATGTTCTTGTATATTAGTAGGGTCATTTAGTTCTTCATCCCCCCCCCCCCCCCCCCCCCCCCCCAACCCCCCCCCCCCCCCCCCCCCCCCCCCCCCCCCCATCCTGAGATTCTGGGTTAATCAGAGAAGGGAGCAGTAGGACAGTCCACCTTCACTTCCTATGGAGGACTGGTATCTTACTGCCGGACATGCTGAGGACAGATTGAGTTTCCTATTTGTCACCAATATCAAACTCATGTTGTACAATAAAAACTCGCTAATTCTGCTCAAATTGTGTGACTGGTAAATCAATACAGGCAGTCCCCTGCTTACGACAGGTTTGGCTTACAACATTCCAAGGTTACAAAGCTTTTCAATTATATTTATCAGAAATTATTTCCAGGTTTACGACACATGTTCCAGGGTTACGGCGCTTACAACGCCAACCTGGTAGAAGAAATGTCTCCAAAAAGGCAAAATAATCAATATTTGAAAGTTTTTTATGACAAAAGCAATAAGAATGCAGTTTACATAGTTTTTTAATGCACCCAAAGCATTAAAAGTAAGGTTTTCTTAGTATTTTTGACGATGTTCCGGCTTACAATCTCAAGAACGGAACCCCCGTCATAACCTGAGGACTGCCTCAATCATATGACGTACCCTGGAATTTAAGAAAAAAACTCATCAATTGGAAAGAGGAAGATACGCAAATGCACAAGGTGTTAGAAAAAATTCTAAAAAAATTTACCCTACTTCCTTCTACAAAAGTTGAAAATGACTACTATTTACAAACATAGTGGGGCCTCTTTTACAAGACAGTCGTAAATTTTACCAAGTTATGCATGTTTTTTTAATAAATAAATTTGTTTATTTTGTAAAATTATTATGGCTTATACAATATCATAACAGATAAAATCAGTAACAAATTCTGAGTATATTTGTTGTAAATTATATATGTAAATTTACTGAGATTGAAGATGCAGTAACTTTTTTGGATTATACATGATTTTTCAAATATTTCTTTGCATTTCTTTTCAAAATTACAATTATAACTGACATACTATCATAAAAAATAACAACTAAAACCAACAGCAACCCCTCGGTATATTTATGAACAAATTTATAAAAAAATACATCATGAGAGAGAGAGAGAGAGAGAGAGAGATGAGAGAGAGAGAGAGAGAGAGAGAGAGAGAGAGAGAGAGAGAGAGAGGCAGGCAGTACATGCTCCCTTCAAGTCAAGATCACAACTAACTCTCTCATGACCTTCCCACTTGATTTTAGCCAGTCTAAAAGTTGACATTGGTGAATTTATGTGCTATAGAAGTAATGGGAAAACTTTCCCTTCCCGATTCCTAGAGGGCCGCAATTTGGTATGTTTGATGATTGGAGGGTAGATGATCAAAAGAGCAATTTGCAGCCCTCTAGCCTCAATAGCATTTTTTAAATCTGAGGGCGGACAGACAAAGCCGGCACAATATTTTTCTTTTATAGAAAACTGAAAGTGCAGACGGACAGACAAATCTACCTCAATAGTTTTATAGAAAACTAAAATATTAACATTTACGGAGACTTACAGAATACTGAAATTGCAGATGGAAGAAAAAGTGCGTACAGAAATAGCACGGAATGGACAGACAGTCCATCTCAATAGTTTTCTTTTATCAGAAAACTGAAATACAGACACTGACGGAGACCTTATATGTCAGAGAGATACACCTACCAGAGATTGTCTAAATATTGCATTGATTTCTTACGATTATGGTCTCCGCGTGACATTGATGCACATATGAGTGGATCCGTCCACCACCCAAAACCTGTTATTGCTATTCATATGAGGGGATCCGTCCATTAAGGGTTAATCTTGTTAGTCTTTACAAAATACAACACAATCTTGGGCAGCAAATCCCTCTCAAATGGTACCTCTGAACCTACTAGAGTCCTATGTTCAGATGCTGCTCATTTATCCAATTATTTTTTTTATTCCATTTTCTTTAGTAAAACTAATCTTCAGTTAATACTCTCTTAAAATTTTCACTTGAATGCTAAGCTGAGGTACTAGGGCAGCTTTAGCAGTAGTACTTGGTTGCCCCGTCATCCTTGTCGGGTTAACCCCCTCTTGTGTTCCCACAAAACACGTACTGCTAAGATACACCTTATCTCCGCTCAGTCTTTAGGGCACCTTTCAGGCACACTAGGACACTCGCCATCTTTCCTGGCTGTACCTCCCTCCTGGTTAGCGAGTCTCAAAATATGAAAGGTGATGGTTTGTGTCCCCCTAGGAACAAATATCAAATTTTTAAAAAGCAGTTTGTATTTTTCCTTGGTATGCAAACATAAACCTTTTGTGTTGGAGGAAACACTCCTCTGCCTCCCTGTTTCTTCTGCTGGTGGTGCATAACTTGCGACTGAAGTCCAAGGGGAAAACATCAGGTCGAGAGGCATATCCATTCCCCAACCTTGTGGATATCTCCCAGTGCATGTATATGAAAGGTATACTCCATATATGAAAAGTGATGGTTTGTTTACCTAGGAAAAATACAAATTTCTTTTTAGACATTTGGTATTTATATTATTAAACAAAGGTTTGAGATAGCATAACCTCAACAAGAACTGGTTATAGTTACATATATTAGTACCTGTATTGTACCCGTGCATGATGCTCTCCATTTGCCCACACTTTTTTGCTTGAATTACTGAATGGGATCAGTTTGGAGTATCCTATGGATTGACTATCCTGGTATGGACATTTCTCAGGCTACAGTTGTTCACATGTCTGTGGGTGTATTTTAAAGGAAAATGTGTCTTGTGATGTATATAATGCTAAAATTGTACCATGCTTACTGTATACTTTATATTGTTTTTATTAACTTTGAAGAATGTTTGCATAGTGAAGGCCTTGTGCCTTGAAGGTTTGTGCATTAGCTAATCTTTTTTTTTCATTCTGGTGATTATTACCTTCCTTTATGAAATATATGTTAAACACTGTACTGTACGCCACTGTACTATAGTTGTTTATCAGCTGTGCTTGGTAATGTTGATCATGATTGACAAATTCAGTAGTGTAGTTATCCTGAGGGCTGTCTTGCACATTTTGCTCCCTAAAATACTTCATGGATGTATTTTAAAGTCAAAATGTTTATGGGACTATTCGTATCACAGTGTTACATAGTGTTTCCTTCTTGTTAGTATACTGGTCCTGTTGACATAGTCTTTGCTTGCTTATGGTAGCTTATGTATTTGCTAAGGTCAAGTCAGGCTTTGAAGTATGGTAGGTGAACATGGACCAGGTTTGGTCATGTATACTGTCCAATTTTTTTCACTATTCAACACTCCACAGGTCTATGCTGCTTCTTTTATGTATTATCACTCAGATTTCATTTAGAAATTTGATTTTTTAGATTTTTTACTTTAAAAAAAATTATGTAGGTTATTATGCTGTGGACACTCTTTATATCTTGAATTTTCTCTTAATATGAGAAAAATTCTACTGTATGCATGGCTTTAGTTCATTACAGTATTGCTTTTACATTTTAGAAACAAGAAAAGTTATTGGAAGAAGACATTCCATATGGTGCTGCTGTACTGGAATTAACAGAAGATAAACTTTATGAAAATAAAGGAATGAGCGTACGCGTTTACAACATACTATGGGGAAGTAGAGGATCTTGCCTCCTAGACAGGTACATCCAAAGGAAACCCAAACTACATCAAACTACAAGACCATATATCGGCAGACCGCTCACAGCACCAGTTCAGTCTGTGGAGCGAATCTCAAGTTTTGGACATTCCTAGTGGCTATGGCTTACACGTAAGCAGAATATTGAGCCTTTTAAAATACTCACCGGATAAGCAAGTTGCTTTAATAGATAAGCTTAATAAAACTATTCATGGCTTCATTGTACGAAGTCGAAAATGATTTTTACAGAAAACTTGAAACAGTTAGTCGGCTCCCTGGGTTAAACTTTTAAACCTAGAAACTAAACTCTTGAGACAAATTTCTAATAAAAATGTACTGTTCCATTGATCCAAAATTTGAAGTCTTAGAGGGGTCAGCAAAAGTGCCTCTAAAGAGTTAGTTGATTGGTGCTGCAGATATGTCTGAGGAATTATTATGAACTTATCTCTACACACACACACACACACACACACTCTCTCTCTCTCTCTCTCTATCTCTCTCTCTCTTCTCTCTCCTCTCTACTCTCTCTCTCTCTCTCTCTCTCTCTCTCTCTCCTCAGTTGTCCACCTGTGTGTCTTCCTTTTTAATACTAGGGTTTTGAATTCCCCTCCCATTCTTTTACTTTTAATTCCTTTGGTCTTTCATTCTGTAAGAGGTAGATTTATGATTCCTTTTTGGTTATGCCTCACTCTTCTCCTTCCCTTTCTTTTCATTTTTCTTGTTTTTGAAAGGCCTGGACCAGATAAAGGGGCAATTTGATTCCCATTTCACATTAGCTCATACACTTAGGCGGTGTTGATTCTTATTGGTGGTTTTTAACCGCCCCCCCAGTTGGGCATACAAGTTCTGTTTAGTAGGTGAGGCACTTAATTAAAGTTGGAACAAGTTTCCTCCCACTGGGTGTAGATACCATTCTACTGTTTACTCTTGTGCCTTGCGACTGGATCCACCTTCACCCCTCTTTTCCTTATTATCCAGAGGGGTGTGTTGCTACTAAGAAAAGTATATCATCAGCTAAGATAGCTTCACAGTATGGCTGACCATCTCACCTGCATCTAGTCCGTTCCAGCACATGACGGTACTCTCCTTCATATTGCCCGTAGTTAAAGGAGTAGGAAGAAAGTAGTAAAGAAAAAAAGACCAGTCATCCCATTCATTCTACTTTCATACCTTCATCTTAGACTAGACGCAAACTGACCCGCCAGGGGCACTGGATGAACTATATCACTTGTTGGGCCGCCACCACTGGACCCAAGGAAAAGGTGTCCAAGGATCCATGGGCAACATCTTTCAAATAAAAATGAGGTGAAAGTTGTTTGGCGCGTTCCACACGCCAGCTTTCAGAATTTTATCCACAGACAGTTCTTCTTAAATGCCAGGGAAGCACTCACACCCCTGATGTCATGAGCTCTAGCTCCCACCTGGCTATCTGACCCTCTGTCTTCTCCAGTATAAGCATCTCTCGCTGGATCTCACAAGTGTAATTTTAATTCTACCGGTTTCCAGCTTGGCGCTAGTAAATCCTAATGTTAAGACCTCAGGTTTGTTAGTTATGAAAAATACAAATTAGTTACAAATTTGGTATTTTTTGTTGGCGAGCCCTTTTATCCCTGAAAACATTTGGTTTTGTGTCTGTAACAACACTTGACAGTCCCAGCTTGCCTGTGATAGTTCCTGAAAATATGTATCCCTGAAGATGACATGGATAGTGTTGGTCAGTTAAATCTCTAAGGGTCCTTGGCAGGTTATTCAGTGGAGAACAAATGACTGACAGTTTCATCATTGTGGGAATTAATTGGAAATTCTTTGTAAAGATTTTGGTCTATGGCATACCCAGTAGAAACTGACTGACTCATTGTGTTGAAAGTATACTTTACTGGAGACTTCAGGTGTGATAAACTTATCTTAAGTACATTATTGTTATGTGCTGTCTTTACATTGCAATGTCATTTTACTAAAGCAAATAATGTATATATTAATAGTAAATGAAAGACTTGTAACTTATTATCTTTTGTAATACAAGTATACTGTATTCTAGAAAGATGTTATTTTTACATGTCCTTAAAAGAGTAAATCTTAATAGCTAGTCTTTGTATGCCTTTTTTTTTTTTTTTTTTAGTGAATCCCACAGTATACAATATGTACCAATGAAGCTTTAGGAAGTAATTCCTTTTGTCTTTCCATACTAGAGTCTTACTTTTCAGAAAATGTTGGGAACCTTCAATCTCCTTATACTTTTTCCAGTAAAGAAATACATAAAGAGAAACCCAAATAATGAGTTCTATAATGAATTTTTTATTACGAGAATTTTACTTTATGGCTAATGGTGTTAACAGTTTTCTCAGTATTTTGTGGATTAATTTTTAATCTGTCCTTTAATGTTTGAATACTAGATACTGAATGATTATATTTTAGAATCAATTCTAGTAATGAGAACACTTTTTCACCATAAGCCGTTTACTCATAGCCCTGTTTCATAGTCCTTGAAATCCCTGACACTGGTGTCTTTTCTTTGACAAAAAAGAAATAAAGGTGGTATAAACAAGTAATTACTTAGCTAAGAGTTCTTGCTCAACAGCAGCTTCAATTTAGAAATTAGTGGTAGCGATTCTTTTGTTTTTAGGTAGGTGACAAGACCCCGCCCACTTCGGTGCAAGAGAGAGGAATAACTCAGCCAACAGCTAATTTGTTTCTACTGCCTGTTAGGTCCACATATGGTGCTGACTAAGCTGCTTGATTTTGGATTTTAAGTTTTCTTTGCCTTGGTGAAGTATTATTTTGATACCCTTTCTTCATTATTATGGAATTATTCTCCCTTTCTGGAAAATTATCACGATTTTTGACTGTCTAGCTATTGAATTATGTCTGACACTAGCACTTGTACTTTCCAGTATTGTAGCAAAAGCTACATTACCCAGATGACTAAACTGACTTATGATTCCCATACTCTTTGCAAGAATTGCAGAGGGCAAATTTGTAGCATTAATCTGACTTGTGATGAATGTAGAGATAGGACTGAACAGAAGTGGAAGACTTTATCCTCCCAGTAGCCAAAACTTGATAGGGACGGTCAGAGGAAGGCGGATACTAAAGCCGGTAGTAAACTAGCATCTAGTCAGGCTTCAACTCTTGTTGCTAGTAGTAAGGATGTTACTATGTCTTCCCCTTTAATGAATCCTATCCTCCTGTATCAGTGCATTCTCCGAGACCACCTACTCTTTCTCCTTGCTCTCACACTTCTGAACCTGATCGCTTCATCAGCCTTGAAAGTAAGTTTGACCAGAAGTTGAATGTTGTAGTTAATGCAGTGGCCCAGTTAGGAGCATCCATGTGAGTACTTATGGTTAAATTTGAAAAAAAGTGAATGCAAGTGTACTGAGGGTGGAGGAGGTAGCTGCTCATCCCACTAATTCTCCTAGGCAAAGGTCATTGCCATACTCCCTTATACCTCGGAGAAGGCATACTGAAGGCCCAAGGGAGGTCAGTGGTGTTGCCCCCCTCAGTCTAACCTGTTGTTTCCCAGTTTGAGACAGGAGACAGCCATTAGAAAGTTGTCTCAGAAGTAAGGCAGCTTTCTTGTAGCTTGGGAGACTCCTTTCCGAGCAAGAGGCACCAGTGGCGTTTCCCCGATGAGTTGCACCCCCATAGAGAAGGTATTCTTTTCGGGATCAGTCTTCTCAGCTGCCCAGCAAAAGGTGGAGGGAGCCTTCATTGAGCTCTCAATCATCTTGTAGCAAGTGGGATAGTCCCAAACATTTCCTTTTTCTTGAATGGCAGAGCAGGACGCCTAGGTGCTCTTCTTCACCTCAGAAACATCTTCTTCGGTCTCCAGGCGCCCTGATTCTGACGAGCGTTCTTGGTCTCGCTCAAGGCACCCTGTTTTGGTCGCACTCCGTGCTGCTCACAAGCACCCTATTGCGGCTGAGCACCTTGTTTCCTCCGAGCGTCCTGAGGTGCCCAAGTGTCCTAAAGCACCCTATTGCCCTGGCACAATTAGGCACCCTATAGTGACTGACTGCCCCGATTCGGCCGAGCACCCTGAAGTTGACGTAGACTATACATTGTGTCTGTTGCAGCACCAACTGGGCAATATTTTGCTGCTTCTTCAGAAACCTGTTGCTCCTTCAGCACTGTCTACAGAGCCTTTATCTCCAGTTTCTTCAGGTGAAGAGGACTCAGATCAGACCAGGATACCTACACCTTATAATGCCTTTTGTAGATTCTTGTTGGATAACTTCTCAGATTTTTTCTCGCCTGCTTTCCAGGCTTAGTCTTTTATGAGGAGCCAGCCAGTGGACTCCTTCAAGATTCCCAAGATGGTCCTTTTAAAGAGCTTATTCAAGTCTTTTGAGGTATTGAGTTTTCTAGACTGGTGTATTGGAGCTCTGGTTAAGAAACCCATGATCCATCTCCTCAGGAAGATTGTGCTGCTGTTTTGGTTTTCTTTCACTTCCAAAGGCACAATAGTCTCACAGAAGTCAGCTCTTCTGTTCTCCCCTTTCAACAAGCACCACTTATTCCTGCAAGACACTGTGAATGACATTGCTTCTCATTTACACAAAAAATTCACTCAAGACCTGTTAACCCAATCTACTAAGCATCAAAGGGATTTGCCCATCTTCTGCACTTCAGCCTCAGCCCTTTTGCAGGGTCCAGACAGAGGTCACAATTTTGGCCCAGGGGCACAGTTAGGTTCACCTCTAAAGCAATTAAAAAGCCCTCCATGAAGACAACCTCTCGCAAGTGAGAGCCACATCCTCCATGCTCCAGTTGGGAGAAATGGAGCAAAAGAGGGGCAGATCAATAGATAGTGAGAGTGCTGAGGGACAGCTTACTCCGTCGACTTAGAAGAGACATTCGGCCCGCGTAAAGGAAGAAGCCTCTCTCATCAGCAAGGGAGCCATAGAAACAGTCAAGAACATCAGATCAAAGGGCTTCTACAATGGCCTCTTTGTAGTACCAGAGGCATCAGGAGGATGAGACCCGTGCTAGATGTACATAAGTGGTTTGAATGTTTTCTTAGTGAAGACAAAGTTCAGCATGGAGGCTACACAATCTGTCCTCGCAGCCATCTGTCAAGGAGACTGGATGGCCTTGCTGGACTGTAAGATGCATATTTCCACGTTCCCATCCACACACATTCAAGGAAATACCTCTTGTTCATACATCAAGATCAGGTGTTCCAGTTCAGAGTATACTATGTTTTGGCCTCTCCACTGCCCCACAAGTATTTACTTGGGTACTAGCTCTCCTCGCAGGTTGGCTACGTCTAGCAGGAGTCTAAGATCTCACTCTACCTGGATGACTGGTTTTTTCATTCTCCTACGAAGGAGAGATGCAAGGAGGATGGATGAGCCTGCAAAGCACTCTAGCCTCTATAGAAACCAATTTGTGAGGCTCGGGAGGAGACTAATATGAGTACCTGCAGTTTTTACCTCAGAGCTTGCTAGCGATCAGAAAGTATATCAAGACCTTCACTTCTATTTTATTTCCCCAGAGATAAAGGAGGACTTGCATTGGTGGAAGTCAGAAGGAAGCTGACGGAGGGGAAAATCACTACTTCCGTTTAGCCCCTACCTAGATTTATTTTCTGATCCGTCAGATCTAGGTTGGGGAGCACTTCTTGCAAATCAGGAAGTCTCCAGAAGGTGGTTACCGAAGGAGAAGCAGGTATGCATCAACCTGAAAGAAATGAAAGCCACGTTTTCGGGACTTAGCACTTCGCAGCTCAAGTCTGCAACTGAACAGTAAGAGTCCATTCAGACAACGGGTCTAGGCGAATTTCCCAACTACAATTCACCGACAACAAATCATTGACATAAGAAATTAATCGAATACAATACAATTTACCAACATTAAGGGGAAAAAAGTATTCTAATTTGAAAGAAATATATTTGATCCTTTATTTAGCATACTTTTATCTTTGTTATAGGAAATAGTTTTAATTCAGAATCGTTAAAATTCTTTACCCTCAGAACCATTAAAAATGACAAATTAGTTTGAACTAAACTTAAAACTTGTACATATAAGCAATAACCACATGAAATTTTGGAGAATTTAGAAACATAAAAGTATTATTGTTTTTAACAGTTATATACAGAAATACACCTTAGGTAACTGGCCACAAACAACATAAATGAGTAGCTTAAATAACAATACCAAATGAGGTAGTTGCAGATAATTCTTTGATATTTGTAAAAATAATGAGGTAGTAATAGTAAACAAAAAACAGAAACTTTTCTTCTTCTTTACCACTGTTATCCCTACATTAAGGGGTTGGCTGCCTGATGCGCCTTCTCCACTGCCTTCTATCAAAGGCATCATCCTCCACAAAACCTCTTCTCTCCATATCTTCCTTCACTTTATCTCGCCATCTCATTCTCTGTCTCCCTCTTGATCTTCTTTGTCTAACAGGTTCCTCCCAAGCCCTCTTCACTCTCCTCGTCATCCATCCTCAACACATACCATCTCAATCGTGACTCTCTTACCACCTCTGTAATCTTTCTTCTTCTTATTTCATCATTTTCCAGTCTCTCAAGCAGCGATATTCCCATAATCCACCTCAGCATTCTCATCTCTGTTCTCTCAAGCTTTACTTCCTCTTTTTTCTTAGAGCCCCATGTTTTCTGCACCATACATTACTGGTCTTATCATTGTGTTGTATATCTTGACTTTTAGCTTGACTGGCATTTTCTTATCACACACCTCTCTAGCTACCTCTCTCCACTTCCCCCATGCAGCTTTTATCCTACTGTCAACTTCAGCCTCATATCCTCCCTCTTGGCTTAAAGTAGATCCTAAGTATTTAAATTTTTCTGCCTGTTTTATTATCAAGCCTCTTCTTTCTTGTATTATTATTCTGTCCCTATCTTCCCTACTGCTCAACAAAATCTCTGTTTTATTCACATTAAGCTTTAAGCCACCCCTCTCTAAAGACTCCTGCCACTCTCCAACCCTTCTCTGGAGGTCCTCCTCATTTTCAGCAGTAATCACCAGATCATTGGTGTACAACAACGCTCACAGCTCTTCATTCCTGATCTCTTCACTTAACACATCCATGACCAATACAAAAAAAAATGGGCTTAATGCTGACCCCTGGTGTAATCCAACACTAACTTCAAAGTTTTCTGTTTTCCGGAACTGCTGTTATCACTTTTGTGCTTGTTCTTTTATATATCATCTCGACCAGCTTAACCAACTTTTCTGGTACTTTCCTTTTCCTTAAACACCAAAACATCACTTCTCTTGGGATTTTATGGTATGCTTTCTCTAGGTGTATGATTGCACAATAGAGCTCCTGGTTTTCCTCTAGCCTTTTTTCCTGTAGCTGTCTTACTATAAAGATGGCATCCACCATCCCCCTTCCTGTCATGAATCCATACTGCTGTTTCCCATCTTTACAATCTCTCATACATGTATGTATGTATATATATATATATCTATATCTATATACTATTATATATATATATATATCTATATTTATATATATATATATATATATATATATATATATATATATCTATATATATATATCTATATCTATGTATATATATATATATATATATATATATATATATATATATATATATATATATATATATATATATATATATATATATATATAATATATATATATATATATATATATATATATATATACATATATATATCTATATATATATATATATATAGATATATATATAAAATATATATATATATATATATTATATATATATATAGATTTTTATATATATAATATATATATATGATATATATATAGATATATTATATATATATATATATATATATATATATATATATCTATATATATATATATATATAAATATTATATATATAGATATGAGATTAGAATCGAGATATAGAGATATAGATATAAGATATAGATAGAGATCTAGGATATAGATATACAGTATCTAGATATATATATATATACATATATATATAGATTGATAAATAATATTATAGAATAATATATGTATATAATATAGAATATATATATATATAGAATATTATATATATAAAATATTATATATATAATAATTTTCCAGCATCCCAGCATCCATTTCTCCCCCTCTGTACCTAGTAATTTGATCATTTCAATTTGGAAGTCTGATAGACCTGGTGATTTACCATTCTTCTTATTTTCTTTAATGCTCTCTTCGTTTCTGTGTCCTGTATCTCCATCACTGGTCCCTCCACCCTCTGTGCTTCCCCATCTTCTCTCTCTCATTTTCAGTATTTAACAGTTGTTCAAATACTCTCGCTATCTCTTCTTAATGTCTTCATCCCAATGCAATATAATTCCATTACTACCTTGATGACACCCAATTTACCCACATTGTGTGTCTGCCTTTTCCTCAAGTTTGAAATCTTATAGATATGCGTTTCTCCTTCTCTTGTTCTAGTCTTTTATTCAACTGCTCTGCTGCCCTTCTAAGAGCCATATCTACCCTCCTTGCCTCTCTTTCTTCTTCTCTATACCTTACCTCGGCACCCTGTGCATTCCTTACTTTCCAGTCCTTAATTGCTTTTGATTTTCTTTTAATTGATTCTTGCACCTCTCCATTCCACTACCACTTTTCTTCTCTCAACACTCCATATCTTCCCACCAGTTCCTCTTCTTCACACATATTTCTCTCATGTCCTGCCCAGATATTTTCCACTCTTACCCTGTCCAAATTTTACGTTCCCTCTTTCCAAACATCTGTCTCTAACAGTCCTCCTAAATTGCTCCCCCATATATATATTTAATATATAATATATATATATATATATATATATTATATATATATATATATAATATTCCTGATATTTATATATAATTAATAAATTCCTTGTAAACGGACATTACTTCATTTATATAAGCGAATACCACAGGAAAATGACAGGCAGAAAGTCAGTACCAAGCACTTTCTCCTGTTTATTCAGGCATTATCGAGGCACAAATGAAATACAGTTGGAATGTAGGTTACAGGGTGAGCAAAAAGATCAAGAATACCAGATGGTTAATTATCAAAAGGGTAAAAATCAAAGAGATAATCCAGAATCGCACAGTCACAAACTATAACCATAGATTTAACCATAAGAGATACGGAAGCTAAGCCATACAAAACATGTATAGAATTGAATATGTTGATTTTGTTGCTTAAATTTATCAACAAGTTTTTAATTATGAAGGCATTGACTTTAAATAAGATTTAAATTTTTAACATTTCCGTTATTTGACTTGATGAAACTAATATCAGAGACTCTGGTTACCTCTCCAACTCGCCGAATCCGAGGAAATCTTGTACCTGGAGCTCTGAATTGCAGGATCTTGAGGAGAAGCTCACGACACAAAACCAACCCAGCTTGTTGACAAGGGAGAGCTCCGATAGAAGAAGGTGAAGATGACGAAAGGAGCTTCCTTTGACTCCTACAGTAACCAGAGGGCCTCAACAGTACCCATACAGGTGAAGAAAAGCAAAGAATTTACCTGGAACTTCCAACACCTAGGGTACTGGAAGATGCGTTGCACTTCTCTTGAACGCAGTTGATCGAAACTATGTCGTCATAAGAACAAGCCATGACGTCACAAACCCATCTGTAATGTCACATTTCACATAGCACACTACTCTTAGAGAGAAAACATTTCATACAACAAATTGGAGAACCAAGGCAAACATCATCAGATGACGAAACATCAGAGGGAGATGAGATGCCACAGAAGCAGATGAAGCCGCATCAGAGGAGTTGTCTGTGAAGATAAGTACACCTGCGTGACAACATA
>NC_087220.1:28674083-28679083 GCF_015104395.2 Macrobrachium nipponense | reverse complement strand
AGCTCCTCTTGGTGCTCCTCGAGGAAGGTCGTTGATGTCGTCCTCGTCAACGACCAGCCCCATGCATTTGCCGAGTGCAACGATCTCATCAAGATCTGGTTGCGGAAACAGTTTCGGGATCACCAACTGTTTCGGACTCTGCAGCACCAGCTTCCCCCATGTCGAATCCCTCGAAGTCTCGAGCAGATACGGCATCAGGCCAGAGTGTCCTCCACGAGGAATTCAAGGTTCGCCTCGAAACTTCCTGCCAAGCTTGGTCGATGAGTTGGATACAAATGACGATGTCGAAATGCTCCTTCCGCCAAAAATTGACGCAAGGTGAGGTTTGTGGTATCGGTGATGTCGAAACATCTCTTGAAAAGCTGTTTCGTGTACAGCTTCTTAAAGTTCGCTATCACTTGCTGGTCCATGGGTTGGAGGAGATGGGTGGTGTTGGGCGGAAGAAAAAGAATCTTAACGAAGGAATACTCCGCTAGGATATCTTCCTCAAGGCCAGGAGGGTGGGGAGGGGCATTGTCCAACACCAGCAGACATTTCAGGGGGAGGCGCTTCTCTTCCAAAAAGTTTCTTCACTGTTGGGCCGAGACACAGATTTACCCACTCGGTGAACAAAAGCCTCGTTACCCAGGCGTTTGGCATGTTAGCCCTCCACATCACTGGAAGCTTCTCCTTCAGGACTTTGTGGGCCTTGAAGGCTCGAGGAGTCTTGGAATGATACACCAGTAGGGGCTTCACCTTGCAATCCCCATTGGCGTTGGAACAAAGTGCGAGCGTAAGCCTGTCTTTCATAGGCTTATGCCCGGGTAGCTTCTTCTCTTCCTCCGTGATGTACGTCTGACGAGGCATTTTTTTCAAAAAAAGGCCAGTCTCATCACAGTTGAAAACCTGCTGAGAACTGTAGCCTTCCTTGGTTATCATCTCGTCAAAAGTTTTCTTAAATGCTTCAGCCGCTTTCGTGTCCGAGCTGGCAGCCTCCCCATGACGCACCACCGAATGGATGCCAGTCCATTTCGGAATTTCTCAAACCAGCCATGTGAAGCCTTGAACTCTGGGGTTGGCGCTGAAGTCCCTTCCCCTCCGTCGTCTTCCGCCTGCGCAATCAAATCGCCGAAAATAGCTCTGGCCTTGTGGGCGATTGCTGTCTCCGTTACCGTATCGCCAGCGATTTCTTTGTCTTTTATCCAGACGAGGAGCAGCCGTTCCATCTCGTCGTGCACGTGGGTCCTCTTGTTGGACAAAATAGTGATGCCCTTCGATGGTGTAGCTGCTTTGATGGCATCCTTCTGTTTAAGGATGGTGCCTATTGTCGACGGATCACGGCCGTATTCCTTTGCGATCACACTCAATCGCATACCAGCTTCATACTTCTTTATGATCTCCATCTTTGTCTCCAAAGAGAGCATGCGCTTCTTTCTGTGAATTTCAACTTTCTTGGGACCCATGACTACGTATTTCAATTGTAACGTAATTTACGTATAAGTTACACAATAAAGTTTTCGCACGACACGATAATACTGCAACGAAATCACTAACGAATTTACGTTACTAAACGAAATCGTTGGACCGAACGAATGCCGCATGCGTACGATAAAGATGTTGGTACGAAGAGGCCGAGATAGGTACACCACCACGTACGTATAAGATGCATGATGGGAGGGATGCTGTCCAATAGGAGAGAAGGATCTAAGGTTTTTTGTCATGGCATGGCGGTGAACTAGCATCAGGAACCAATGGGAGAGCAGGAGGATGGTGGCGAGTCTACTAGTACTAAGATGGCGGCGCGTGGCGCGAGTTTCAAAATTGTTATCCGGGCGAATCTCGGACTTTCAGAAACCTCTCGTATCTTGAAAACTTTTCGTATGTAGAGCCGTTAAATTTTTCGCATTGGCTTTCGTATCTCGAGTTTTTCGTAAGTTGAGCCTTTCGTATCTCGAAGTATCACTGTATATACATACATATCTGAAATTGAGTTAGTATGTAACCAGTTAAATAGTACGAACCCTTGGCAAATTTGACGGAACTTACGACGACAGATGAAAGCTGCCGATGGCACATGAGTTCTCCAAGAGAAATTGCCTCCATGACATGGCACCATTAATAAGTCAGGGGTTGTAAATAAGCTACAAGGAGAATTCTGTAGATCAGAGGCTTTCCTAGAGTAAATGGCACCATGGGCGGGTTATTCCAGGCTAATATTCCTTTGCAACCCCTTCTCAAACCAGCACAATAACTTGAGAATTTTGATAAGGAATTAATATATAGTTTTTTTTGGTTGATATCTTGTAATATTTAAACAATAATAGTACATTGACATTTCATTCTTAGCCATTTGTAATACTGCATATTGTAGGCTAGATAAAACCATAATCGTAACTAAAACAAATTTTATTTTACAACAGAGTGATATCAATGTAAAAGAAAGCATCTTTCAATGAAGCTAAATATTCTCCTTCTGATTTACTAAATAAGACAAATTTTACACTCATTCTACGTGCCTTAGCAGCCACAAACTTGTGCGATTACATCATCAAAATTAATATTCTTGACATATTCACTTTCTATAAAAATTCCAGCAAGAACTGTTCAATCTTGCTTGACTCATAGTTGATCGAAGATAATTCTTTATAAGCTTTTGCTTAGAGAAACTTCTTTCGCATGATGCTACTGATACACAAATTGTTAAAAAGAGTCTCATGCATAGAGATAAATTTGGCAAAGATTCTCCAAAGCCCCATTCGACAATGAACTTGAGAAACTGTAAGATCGTCCGAGTGTTTGCTTCTTCAGTCGTGATTTTGGCGGCCTCCAGGTGTCTTCTGAGATACAGAATTTCACTGAATAATAATAAAATAATAATAAATATAAATTGGAAACATCAAATGGAGGAATTGGATATAATCTATGAATTTCCACTTTGGTATGAAGAAAACAGGCGATTTCTGCCTCAGAAATCACTGAATAAATAATAATAATAATAATAATAATAATAATAATAATAATAATTAAATATAATTGGAAACATCAAACGGAGGAATTGGATACAATCTATAAATTTCCACTTTGGTATAAAGAAAATGGGCGATTTCTGCCTCAGAAAATCACTGAATAATAATAATAATAATAATAACAATAATAATAATAATAATAATAATAATAAATATACAGTGGTACCTTGAGATACGAAAGGCTCAACTTACGAAAAACTTGAGATACGAAAGCTGACACGAAAAATTTTACTGCTCTATATACGAAAAGTTTTCAAGATACGAAAAGGTTTCTGAAAGTCCGAGATTCGCCCGATAACAATTTTGAAACTCGCGCCGCACGCTGCCATCTTTGTTCTAATAGACTCGCCACCATCCTCCTGCTCTCCATTGGTTCTTGATGCTAGCCAAGCCATGAGATCCTTCTCTCCTACTGGACAGCATCCCTCTCATCATGCATCTTACGTGGTGGCGTGCCTTCGCTCGGCCACTTCGCACCCAAAGCTTTATCGTATGCATGCGGCATTCGTTCGGTCCAACGATTTCGTTTAGTATCGTAAATTCGTTAGTGATTTCGTTGTGCTACTTTATCGTGTTGTGAGAACCTAATTAGTATAACGTACTACATACGTAACTTAATTACGGTACCAGTACATATAGTCATGGGTCCCAAGAAAGTTGCTGAAGTTCACAGAAAGAAGAGAATGCTTTCTATGGAGACAAAAATGGAGATTATAAAAAAGTATGAAGCTGGCTTGTGGTTGAGTGTGATTGCTAAGGTATATGGCCGAATTCCGTCGACGAAAGGCACAATCCTTAAGCAGAAGGAAGCCATCAAAGCAGCACACCTTCCAGGGCGTGACTATTTGTCCAACAAGAGGAGCCATGTGCATAATAAATGGAAAGGCTGCTTCTTGTATGGATCGAGGACAAAGAAATCGATGGCGATACAATAACCGAGACGGCAATCTGCCAGAAGGCCAGCGCTATTTTCGGCGATTTGATTACCCAAGCCGAAGACGACGGCGGAGAGGGGACATCAACGGCAACCCCAGAGTTCAAGGCTTCTCATGGGTGGTTCGAAAAATTCCGTAAACGGACTGGCATCCATTCGGTGGTGAAGAAATTGAAATTACGTAAAGTATAAAAAAAGTAAAAAGAAATGTAAAAATAAAAAAAAAGACAAAATAAATTTTATTTTAAGTTTTTTGTAAAGTTAAGTGTTACAGTTTTGTTAATGTGTTTTATAAAGTTTAGTTTGTTTTTCTGACATTTTTTTATGTGTTTCGTAAAGTTAAGTGTACGTATCTGCCGTTTGTCCGCCTCCTCCTCTGCCGCCACTTTCGGAGATAGCCTCACTCGAAAGGTAAGCTTCCACATTTACGTTACAGTAAAATAAATATTTCTTGTACAGTAATATACACTTTATTTACACGGTTTTGCATTTTTATTATTAATTTACGTATTGAATGGTCCAAATTGTTGTAGTATTTCATTGTTTTATAAGTCAATTTAGCTTTATTATGAAATTTACTGGGGGGTTTCTGGAGGGCTTGGAACGGATTAGCCATTTTACATGTAAAATGTGGTCCAAGATACGAAAACCTCATGATACGAGAGGCGCCTCGGAACGGATTAATTTCGTATCTCGAGGTACTACTGTAATTGGAAACATCAAAACGGAGGAATTGGATATAATCTATGAGCCTTTTTGACACACCACATCAAGCTGTCACCTGGGGCGGACTGTCCCCCCACCCCCCATTTAGTATGCTACTGCTGTGGATATAGTGTGTTCAGTGAGGAAGACCATTACAGGTAGTCCCTGGTTATTGGTGGGAGTTCCGTTCTCGGCGTGATGTTGGTAAGCAAAAACCACCATTAACTGAATCTTGGCAATTTATGATGCTTATGGCCCCGTTTTTGGTTAGTGGTGCCGATAACCAGTTAATGGTACCTCTTTAGGTATGCTATGGTGCCATAACTCTTATTAGCAGCACCTTATGGCGCCATTAA
>NC_087220.1:28668122-28673583 GCF_015104395.2 Macrobrachium nipponense | reverse complement strand
TTAATGGCGCCATAAGGTGCTGATAATAAGAGATATGGCAACATAGCATACCTAAAAGAGGTACCATTAACTGGTTATCGGCACCACTAACCAAAACTCGGGGCCATAAGCGTCATAAATCGCCAAGATCCCGCCGAGAACGGAACTCCCACCGATAACCAGGGACTACCTGTAATGGTCTTCCTCACTGAACACACTATATCCACAGCAGTGGCATACTAAATGGGGGGTAGGGGGCAGTCCGCCCCAGGTGACAGCTTGATGTGGTGTGTCAAAAAGGCTCATAGATTATATCAAATTCCTCTGTTT
This sequence comes from Macrobrachium nipponense, assembly GCF_015104395.2. NCBI lineage: Eukaryota > Metazoa > Arthropoda > Malacostraca > Decapoda > Palaemonidae > Macrobrachium > Macrobrachium nipponense. The sequence goes on along the minus strand of NC_087220.1, from coordinate 28,673,274 downwards.
GATGTTTCCATTATATTTATTATTATTATTATTATTATTATTGAACTAAGGAACCTCTGTAACGAGGCTATAATATTGACAATCAAAAGCCACAGTAGTGTTTTAATATATTATTGTACAATGGTAAAAAATACAAGGAGAGACTTTCGGATACTGCTCCGTATCGCTCTTCAGTCTACTGACGGTCAAACAAAGGAGGGAGCGTTACAACAGTGAAAAAAAAATAAATAACAACTGGTTCAAGGCGGATGGATCTAAGTGTTGGTCCGGTAATCCCCGTTCGGTTGTTTCTGTTGGCGAGACGGCTGAACAGCGAAGTGGTCGTTCAGGTGATTCCAGCTGAGCAGACACTCCATCAGTGCCATGACTTGAAGCTGTAGTAACCTCAGTCATCTGGGATAAAAGAGAGGTGGGGCAGCAATCATCAGGGTCTCACAATCACCAGACGTATGAGACCTAAAATCGTTGACAAAGTGGTCAATTATTAAAGAATTGGTAAAACTATCTTCATCAGTGAAGTTTTTGTTCCCTTCAAAAGCACACCCCTTTCTAATAGCAGCTCCTTCCACTAGGCGACAAACACCGACATCCCCACTCTTAAATGACAGAGGCACCATTCCAATTGATGTTATGTCCTGGAACGAATGATTGTGAAACAAGCGCATTATTCATTGCATGGAGTTCATAGGCCCTACGATGTTCAGAAAGTCTTACATCCAAACCCCGCCCACTTTCTCCAAAGTATTTCTGAGGGCATTGGCACAGGGAATTTGATAAACACCGGGTGTTTTCCTAATACCATTGTTGTTATTATTGCACACTAACCGATTTCTGATAGTATTTTTAAAACTGAAAGCAATTTGAATTTCTTTTTGCTTACTATTTGCAAGATAGCAGGTATTTTCCAGTTTCGGAAAATACCTGCTAATCCTAATGTGGTCAAAAATAAGAAGTATTTATCCATAGCTTACAATCCGAAACTGGAAAATACCTGCTATTTTTTAAGAGTGGGGATGTTGGTGTTCGTCGCCTAGTGGAAGGAGCTGCTATTAGAAAGGGGTGTGCTTTTGAAGGGAACAAAACCTTCACTGATGAAGATAGTTTTACCAATTCTTTAATAATTGGCCACTTTGTCAACGATTTTAGGACTCATACGTCTGGTGATTGTGAGACCCCTGATGTTGCTTCCCACCTCTTCTTTTATCCCAGATGACTGAGGTTACTGCAGCTTCAAGTCATGGCACCGATGGGGAGTCTGCTCAGCTGGAATCACCTGAACGACCACTTCGCCGTTCCAGCCGTCTCGCCAACAGAAACAACCGAACGGGGATTACCTGACCAACACTTAGATCCATCCGCCTTGAACCAGTTATTTTTTATTTTTTTTTTTTTCACTGTTGTTTAACGCTCCCTCCATTGTTTGACCGTCAGTAGGACTGAAGAGGGATACGGAGCAGTATCCGAAAGTCTCTCCTTGTATTTTTTACCATTGTACAATAATATATTTTAACACTACTGTGGCTTTTGATTATTATTATTATTATTCATGATTTTCTGAGGCAGAAATCGCCCATTTTCTTTATACCAAAGTGGAATTCATAGATTATATCCAATTTCCTCCGTTTGGATGTTTCCAATTATTTTTATTTAATTTTATTATTTTATTATTATTTATTATTATTATTATTAATTATTATTATTCCGTTGATTTTCTGAGGGCAGCCAATCCGCCCATTTTCCTTATACCAAAGTTGGAAATTCATTGATTATTATTCCAATTCCTCCGTTGGATTATTTCCATTATTATTATTATTATTATTCATGATTTTCTGAGGCAGAATCCCCCATTTTCTTATAACAAAGTGGAAATTTCAAATAGATTATATTCAATCTCCGTTTGATGTTTCCCAATTAATTTTATTTATTATTATTCAGTGATTTTCTGAGGCAGAAATCGCCCGTTTTCTTCATACCAAAGTGGAAATTCATAGATTATATCCAATTCCTCCGTTTGATGTTTCCAATTATATTTATTATTATTATTCAGTGAAATTCTGTATCTCAGAAGACACCTGGAGGCCGCCAAAATCACGACTGAAGAAGCAAACACTCGGACGATCTTACAGTTTCTCAAGTTCATTGTCGTAATGGGGCTTTGGAGAATCTTTGCCAAATTTATCTCTATGCCTGAGACTCTTTTTAACAATTGTGTATCAGTAGCATCATGCGAAAGAAGTTTCTCTAAGCAAAAGCTTATAAAGAATTATTCGATCAACTATGAGTCAAGCAAGATTGAACAGTTCTTGCTGTAATTTTTATAGAAAGTGAATATGTCAAGAATATCAATTTTGATGATGTAATCGACAAGTTTGGTGCTGCTAAGGCACGTAGAATGAGTGTAAAATTGTCTTATTTAGTAAATCAGAAGGAGAATATATAGCTTCATTGAAAGATGCTTTCTTTTACATTGATATCACTCTGTTGTAAAATAAAATTTGTTTTAGTTACGATTATGGTTTTATCTAGCCTACAATATGGCTAAGAATGAAATGTCAATGTACTATTATTGTTTAAATATTACAAGATATCAACCAAAAAAAACTATATATATTAATTCCTTATCAAAATTCTCAAGTTATTGGGCTGGTTTGAGACGGGGTTGCAAAGGAATATTAGCCTGGAATAACCCGCCCAAGGTGCCAAATACTCTAGGAACGCCTCTGATCTACAGAATTCTCCTTGTAGCTTATTTACAACCCCTGACTTATAAATGCTGCCATGTCATGGAGACAATTTCTCTTGGAGAACTCATGTGCCATCGGCAGCTTTCATCCGTCGTCGTAAGTTCCATGAAATTTGCCAAGGCTTCGTACTATTTAACTGGTTACATACTAAAACTCATTTTCAGATATGTATGTATATACAGTGATACCTCGAGATACGAAGGCCCTCAACTTACGAAAAACTCGAGATACGAAAGCCAATACGAAAAATTTAACGGCTCTACATACGAAAAGTTTTCAAGATACGAGAGGTTTCTGAAAGTCCGAGATTCGCCCGGATAACAAACTCGCGCCACGCGCTGCCATCTAAGTACTAGTAGACTCGCCACCATCCTCCTGCTCTCCCATTGGTTCCTGATGCTAGTCACTGCCATGAGATGCTTCTCTCCTATTGGACAGCATCCCTCCCAACATGCATCTTATACGTACGTGGTGGCGTACCTATCTCGGCTTCTTCGTACCAACATCTTTATCGTACGCATGCGGCATTCGTTCGGTCCCAACGATTTCGTTTAGTAACGTAAATTCATTAGTGATTTCATTGCAGTACTATTATCGTGTTGTGCTAAAACTTTACTGTGTAACTTATACGTAAATTACGTACAAGATAACGTAGTCATGGGTCCCAAGAAAGTTGAAATTCACGGAAAGAAGCGCATGCTCTCTTTGGAGACAAAGATGGAGATCATCAAGAAGTACGAAGCTGGTATGCGATTGAGTGTGATCGCAAAGGAATACGGCCGTAATCCGTCGACAATAGGCACCATCCTTAAACAGAATGGATGCCATCAAAGCAGCTACACGTCGAAGGGCATCACTATTTTGTCCAACAAGAGGACCCACGTGCATGACGAGATGGAACGGCTGCTCCTCGTCTGGATAAAAGACAAAGAAATCGCTGGCGATACGATAACGGAGACAGCAATCGCTCACAAGGCCAGAGCTATTTTCGGCGATTTGATTGCGCAGGCGGAAGACGATGGAGGGGAAGGGACTTCAACGCCAACCCCAGAGTTCAAGGCTTCGCATGGCTAGTTCGAGAAATTCCGTAAACGGACTGGCATCCATTTGGTGGTGCGTCATGGGGAGGCTGCCAGCTCGGACACGAAAGCGGCCGAAGCATTTAAGAAAACTTTCGACGAGATGATGACCAAGGAAGGCTGCAGTTCTCAGCAGGTTTTCAACTGTGATGAGACTGGCCTTTTTGGAAAAAAAAAAAATGAAAAAAATGCCTCGTCGGACGTACATCACGGAGGAAGAGAAGAAGCTACTCGGGCATAAGCCTATGAAAGACAGGCTTACGCTCGCACTTTGTTCAAACGCCAGTGGGGATTGCAAGGTGAAGCCCCTACTGATGTATCATGTATCATTCCGAGACTCCTCGAGCCTTCAAGGCCCACAAAGTGCTGAAGGTGAAGCTTCCAGTGATGTGGAGGCTAATGCAAAAGCCTGGGTAACGAGGCTTTTGTTCACTGAGTGGTAAATCTGTGTTTTGGCCCAACAGTGAAGAAATTTTTGGAAGAGAAGCGCCTCCCCATGAAATGTCTGCTGGTGTTGGACAATGCCCCTCCCCACCCTCCTGGCCTCGAGGAAGATATCCTAGCGGAGTATTCCTTCGTTAAGATTCTTTTTCTTCCACCCAACACCACCCATCTCCTCCAACCCATGGACCAGCAAGTGATAGCGAACTTTAAGAAGCTGTACACGAAACATCTTTTCAAGAGATGTTTCGACATCACCGATACCACAAACCTCACCTTGCGTCAATTTTGGAAGGAGCATTTCGACATCATCATTTGTATCCGACTCATCGACCAAGCTTGGCAGGAGGTTTCGAGGCGAACTTTGAATTCCTCGTGGAGGAAACTGGCCTGATGCCGTATCTGCCTGAGACTTCGAGGGATTCGAAGTGGGTAAAGCTGGTGCTGCAGAGTCCGAAACAGTTGGCGATCCCGAAACTGTTTCCAAAACCAGATCTTAATGAGATCGTTTGCACTCGGCAAGTCCATGGGGCTGGTCGTCGACGAGGACGACATCAACGACCTTCTCGAGGAGCACCAAGAGGAGCTTACGACGGATGACCTGAAGGAGTTGGAGGCCATGCAACATAACGTCGTTCAAGAGGAGTTCTCTAGCAGCGGCGAGGAAGAGGAGGAGGACCCTATGACAACGGCAGAAATTAAGGATGTTCTAGCCGCTTTTCATAAAGTGCAATCGTTTATCGAAAAAAAGACACCCCGAAAAGGTTCACACAGGTCGTATGCTTGCGCAGTTCGATGAAGTTTGCCTGAGTCATTTCAGGAACATTGTGAAAAGTAGGCAGAAGCAATCTTCCTTGGATCGTTATTTTTAAAGAGGCCTTCAGCTTC
>NC_087220.1:28568122-28665622 GCF_015104395.2 Macrobrachium nipponense | reverse complement strand
GATTTAGTATTGAATGGTCCCAAAATTGTTGTAGCATTCATTGTTTATAGGTCAATTTAGCTTTATTATGAAATTTACTGGGGTGTTTTTGGAGGGCTTGGAACGGATTAACCATTTTACATGTAAAATGTGGTCCAAGATACAAAAACCTCATGATACGAAAGGCGCTTTGGAACGGATTAATTTCGTATCTCGAGGTACTACTGTACTACATACATACATACATACATATATATATATATATATATATATATATATATATATATATATATATATATATATATATATATATATAATATACAGCAGTCCCCGAGTTACGACGGGGGTTTCCGTTCTTGAGACGCGCGTGCCGAAAATTGTCGTAAGCCGGAACATCATGAAAAAATCCTAAGAAAACCTTACTTTTATGCTTTGGGAGCATTGGAAAATATGTAAACTGCATTCTTATTGCTTTTGGGATTTTTTGAGAGACAACACCTCCGAATATCACACTTATCCCCTTAAAATGGTACCGATATGTCGATGATATCTTAGTAGTCTTACCTGGTGGTATCGATGTAAATAATTTACTGTCTAAATTGAATAATTTTAGTGGCCATCCATAAATTCACTGTTGAAATTGAAATAACAATGTCATCCCTTTCCTAGATGTATTAATACATAGAGAATCTTTCCAATGCAAATTCAGTATTTATAGAAAACCCACAAATAATTTAACATATGTACATTTTTATTCTGGCCACCATCTTAATATTAAAATTTCAATTTTCTCTTCTATGTTCCTACGCGCTTTGCGTATCACGAGTTCACAATATCTGGACCAATTAACAACAAAAAAAAAAAAAAAAAAGCCTACGTAAAAGGAAAAAAAAAAGTTAAAAATCAAAAAAAGAAATTTTTTTTTTAAATTTTAGTGTTTTGTAAAGTTAAGTGTTACAGTTTTGTTCATGTGTTTCGTAAATTTTAGTTTTATAGTTTTCCTTAAATTTTTTATGTGTTTTCGTAAAGTTAAGTGTACGTACGTACGTACGTTATCTGCCGTTTGTCCTCATCCTCCTCTGTCGCCACTTTCAGAGATAGCCCCTCACTCGAAAGGTAAGCTTCACATTTTACGTACTGTACATTTCTTATTACCATGTACAATAATATTACACTTTATTTTTTACAGGTTTATTTTGCATTTTTTTTTATTAATTTAGGTATTAAATGGTCCAAATTGTTGTAGCATTTCATTGTTTGGTTATAGTCCATTTGCTTTATTATGAAATTTACTGGGTGTTTTTGAGGCTTGGAACGGATTAGCCATTTTACATGTAAAACTGTGGTCCAAGATACGAAAACCTCATGATACGAAAGGCGCCTCGGAACGGATTAATTTCGTATCTTCAGGTACTACACATACATACATACATACATATATATATATATATATATATATATATATATATATATATATATATATACTATATGATATTATATATACACACACACATATATATATATATATATATATATATATATATATATATATATATATATTGTATATATATGTATATATATATATATATATATATATATATATATATATATATATATATATATATATATATATATATATATATATATATATATATATACAGGCAGTCCCCCGGGTTACGTAAGCCGGAACATCATGAAAAATCCTAAGAAAACCTACTTTTAATGCTTTGGGAGCATTGGAAAATATGTAAACTGCATTCTTATTGCATTTTTCATAAAAAAACCCTTCAAATATTGGTTATTTTGAATTTTGGTGTCATATTTCATCTACCAGATGAGCGTTTGTAGGCGTCGTAACCCTGGAACATGCGTCGTAACGCTGGAAATAATTTCTGATGAATATAATTGAAAAGCGCCTTAACCTCAGAATGTCATAAGCCAAACCTGTTTGTAACCGGGGACTGCCTATATTTAATATATTATATATATAATATATATTATATATTATATTTAAATATATAATATATATATATAAGTATATAATATTTAAGTATATAAATATAATATATAATATATATATTATATATATAATAATCTATATATATACATTATATATATATATATATTATATATATATAGATATATATATATATAGTATATATATATTAAATAATATATAAATGCATATATATATATATATATAATATATATATAAATATATATATATATAGATCTGTATATCTTACAGAGTATATATATATATTATATATATCTATATATATATATCTACATAATTAAATCCCTTATATATATATATAGGGGATATATATATATATAATATATACTCTATCTATATATATATATATATAATATATATATTATATATATATAATTCTATAGATATATATCCTATATATTATATATTATTAATATCTATAAATAATATATATATAATAACATATATATATATATTATAATATATGTATTAATATATTAATAATAAATATATATATCATATATATATCTATATATATATCTATATCTATATGTATATCTATACTATAATATTAATATATCTATAATCTATATCTACATATATATAGTATATATATATTATATATATATATATATATATATATATATATATATCTATCCTAATATATATATATATATATAGATAATATTATTCTATATATATCATATATATATATCTATATATATATAGTATACTATATATTCTATATATATATATATATACTTATATATATCTACTATTATATATATGTATATATATATATATAAATATATATCATACCATTTATATATATATAATTTATTATATATAGACATTGTATCTATATCTTTATATATTATATAATATATATATATAATATATATAATATAAATAAATATTATATATATATCTAATATATATTCTCTTATGATATATCTATGATATTAATATATATATCTAAATATAAATAAAATATTAATATATATTCTATATATATATCATGTTTAATATAATATCTATATATATTATATATATTATATCATATATTATATATATATTTCTATATATATATATATTAAATATATATACTATATCTATATATATATATAATATTATTCTATATATGGCTATATGCCTTTTTTTATTTAATATATATATATATATTCTATATATATTTTTATATATATTAGATTTATATTATATATATATAGTATTTGTCTATATATATATCTAATTTTATCTATATGTCTATCTATTATATATATATATATATATGATATATATATATATATCTATAATATTATACATAGAGTATAGATTTAGGTATTGAATGGTCCAAATTGTTGTAGCATTTCATTGTTTATAGGTCAATTTAGCTTTATTATGAAATTTACTGGGTGTTTTTGGAGGGCTTGGAACGGATTAACCATTTTACATGTAAAATGTGTCCAAGATACAAAAACCTCATGATACGAAAGGCGCTTTGGAACGGATTAATTTCGTATCTCGAGGTACTACTGTACATACATACATACATACATACATATATATATATATATATATATATATATATATATATATATATATATATATATATATATATATATATATATATATATATATACAGGCAGTCCCCGAGTTTACGACGGGGGTTCCGTTCTTGAGACGCGTCGTGCCGAAAATTGTCGTAAGCCGGAACATCATGAAAAATCCTAAGAAAAACCTTACTTTTAATGCTTTGGACATGGAAAATATGTAAACTGCATTCTTATTGCATTTTGGGAATTTTTTGAGAGACAACAACCTCCCGAATATCACACTTATCCCCTTACAAAATGGTACCGATATGCCTCGATGATATCTTAGTAGTCTTACCTGGTGGGTATCGTGTAAATAATTTACTGTCTAAATTGAAATAATTTAGTGCCATCCATAAATTCACTGTTGAAATTGAAAATAACAAACTGTCATCCCTTTCCAGATGTATTAATACATAGAGAATCTTTCCAATGCAAATTCAGTATTTATAGAAAACCCCACCCCAAATAATTTAACATATGTACATTTTTATTCTGGCCAGGGCCATCTTATATTAAATTTCAATTTTCTCTTCTATGTTCTACGCGCTTTGCGTATCACGAGTTCACAAATATCTGGACCAAGTAATAGAATACTAACAAAAAGATAGGAAACGATCTCTGCTACCCACCTAATCTAATTGATTTATGTTATCAAAAAGCTCACAAAAAGTTTTATAATGTTGCTATTAATGAAAAAGAAATGCCTAAAAATGTACTTAGCTTACCTTATTTTCGTGGATTTGAAACCATAAAATCAATATTAAAATCGTTTAATGTTAATGTTTGTGTTCTCTTATAACAATACCATTAAAGATATGCTAATTAAGAATAGTCCCGTAACAAAAAATAACATCATTATTTACAAATTCCTTGTAAGGATTGCCCATCGTTTTACGTTGGTCAGTCTAGTAAAAATTTATGTGTTCGGATTAAGCAGCATATGTATCAGTTAGAACAGCCCCAGACTTCAAATGCACTGTTTATCCATCTGAGTGAAAAATCTCATTGTATTAATTGGGGTGATACCTCGGTAATTGCTAGATCTAATGATTATGTTTTCAAGAAATTTACTGGAATCAGCATTATACAAATCACTAATAAAAAAAAAACAACCTAAATCTTAGTCTGGGGAATGTACCATTTGGACCCATATATTTGTAAGATGTTTTATGAAGGACCTCAAAATAAATGAAACAACTAATAAATTAGTCCCACATGATATAGTTATTTATTTCTCTCTCTCTCTCTCTCTCTCTTTTTCTCTCTCTCTGGTTCGATATTCTCTCTCCCTCTTTCTCTTGCTCGATATATATATATATATATATATATATATATATATATATATATATATATATATATATATATATCTATATATATATTTCTTTCGTCTTTTCATTAATAATAATTTTTGTTGGGAAAATCTGTGTAAAAAATTCATGATATTAAATTGTATATGCTCCCGTTGTTTTTTTCAAAATGTACTGTTTTCTGGAAGAATCACTTGTTTACTGTGGGTATCCTTCAAGGTGTGGCTAGCCTCACCTTGAGTGAAAATCGCCCTTTTGGCTAATCTGGTAGTTCAGTCAGTTTGTATATTAAGCCTTCTATTGACTATGTTGTTCTTTGTAAAATCAGTTTGCCTCAGTAAAGGGTCCAAACAGGACCGAAAGTACTTGGCTATTTCGCTTTTTCATTTTTTCCTTCGTGGCAAAAAAAACCTTTATATATATATATATATATATATATATATATATATATATATATATTATATATATATATATATATGCTTAAAAAATCGCAGTAGATGCATGTGACTTCATTTAATAAGCGAATACCACAGGAAAATGACAGTCAGAAATCCAAGAGCTTTCGTCTTTACTAAGACATTGTCAAGGAACGAATGAAATACAATTGGAGAGAAAGTTATCAGGTAAACAACAGGTCAAAATTACCGTTTTGGTTAATTAATTGTCCAATAAAAGGGTAAAAGTTAAAGAGATAATCCAGGATTATCAGATATCACACGGTCACAAACCAAAACATAATTTAACCCTAACAGAAACTACAAAGTATCCGTACAGTCCAAAACATGTGAAAACTGAATATATTAATTTTGTTGCTTATATTTATCTACAACTTTTTTCATTATGAATGCATCAAGTTTAAATAAACCAAGACTTAAATTTAGAACATTTCCATTATTTGACTTGATGAACCAAGATTCTATGATATTCCTTTTAACTGTGTCATTACATGGGATTAAGGCTCTTGCGTTTTGTACCCTTGGAAGCAGACGGTTTGGCTTTAATCAGACGGTTCCTGTGGATTGGAAGAATCGGATGCTGGATTATTGCTACGGAAAATTGAGGAAGTGCTGCAACCGTCTTGAAAGGAAGCTTCAAGTCAAGCTGAAGAATCTTAATTGCTGAAAGCGATTGGACTAAGCATGCCAACGTGGACTTCATGATTAATTTATCAGACAAACCAGTGGATAGTGCTACGACAGCAGCTTTGGGATACGGGTTAAGCTTTGGTGTGTCTAACGGTAACCTGGACTATGTCGACATTTCAAAATCCTTTTGTTATTTGGAAAAATTTATTCAAAATCTATGCCCTGAGGATATCAATATTTGTAAAGGTATTGTGTATGGTGCTATGAGCAAGCCTTCTCCCCCTAACGTACCTGTAAGATTTCTCCAGGCTTATAAGAAAATTAAAGAAGACGAAACAGTGAAAGTGACAAATGCAGATAAATCTAATGCTGTGGTAATAATGAATAAAAGTGACTGTGAAAGTAAAATAATGGCATTGCTAAATGATACTGATACTTATATGAAACTGAGGTCTGATCCTACACAGACAGTGAACTCCCATTTTAATAAACAAATTAAGTCCATTCTGAAGGGCTTGGACCATTTAATTAAACAGTTTACACCGTAATACTCCTCCCTACCTTATATATATGATTTAGTCAAGACACACAAAATCAATAACCTGATCAGACCAATCATTAGTTCAGTAGGCTCAGTTACGTATAATTTATCTAAATGGCTTGTAAAAATTCTTACACCTTTGGTAGGAAACATTTCTAACACAAATTTTAAAATACAGTCCCTTGATTTTATATAAACAAATTGAATAGTTTTCAATTTGAATTTTGATTTTAATATGGTTGGTTTTGATGTTGTCTCTTTGTTTACAAAAGTGCCTGTAGATGATTTACTTGAATATTTGGAGGATGAATTAGAACGTCATGATATTCCCTAAACTGTACCAAACCTCATTATTCTCATGATGTTATGTATCAAAGATAGTAAATTTTGTTTTGATGGAGATTTTTTTGTACAAAAAGTTTGGCATGGTAAAGCTATGGGTAATCCCTTATCTCCGTCCTTAGCAATATTTACATGGAATTTTTTGAGACAAAACTCTTACCAAGAATTTTGCCCCAAAAAGTTATATGGTTCAGGTATGTGGATGATATTTTCTGTATTTGGCCAGTTTGCAAAAATCCCCAGGAATTCCTTAATAATCTCAATAATTTAGTTCCTTCTATAAAATTTACTGTAGAGGAAGAAAGAACTTGTAATTTGAATTTTCTTGATGTAACTGTCCATAGAAATGATAGAAATTTCACCTTTTCAGTCTTTCGGAAATCAACTAACATTGCCTCTTTTGTTCATTACACTCCAATCACCATCAAAATGATAAATTCTCTGTTTTTTTTCTGGGATGTTCCTAAGGGCTTTACGTGTCTGTAGCCCGCAGTTTATTGATGCCGAGATTAAAACTATTTATGATATTGCATTGAAACTTAAATACCCAAGGACTTTTGTAGATGTGGCATGGAAAAGAGCTAGGAAAACATTTTATTTAACTAATGACAAACTTGAATTTAGTAAGCATAACATTTTAAAATTACCCTATGATGGAAGGTTTTTAGATATTCCTAGAATTTTAAAGCTTTTTAACATAAATGTTGTTTTACAGTAATATTATGTCAAGAGTTTAGTAATAAAAAATTCTCCTAAAGATCTTCCAGGCTGCATATATGAAATTCCTTGCAAAAAGTGTGATAAAGTCTATTACGGACAGACCGGGTAAATCTCTTTCACAAACGTCTCAAACAGCACCAATATTGTGTGAGAACTGGGCAAATATCGAATGCATTATTCGTACATATGAGAGGTTTAGATCATCCTATTAACTGGAGTCAAGCAAGAGCTTAATCCCATGTAATGACACAGTTAAAAGGAATATCATTGAATCTTGGTTCATCAAGTCAAATAATGAAAATTTTCTAAATTTAAGTCTTGGTTTATTTAAACGATGCATTCATAAGAACGAAAAAAATTGTAGATAAATATAAGCAACAAAATTAATATATTCAGTTTTTTACATGTTTTGGACTGTTCGGATACTTTGTAGTTTCTGTTAGGGTTAAATTATGTTTTGGTTTGTGACCATGTGATATCCGATAATCCTGGATTATCTCTTTAACTTTTACCCTTTTGACAATTAACCATACAGTATTTTTGATCTGTTTTTACCTGTAACTTTCTCTCCAAATGTATTTAATGTGTTCCTTGACAATGTCTTAGTAAAGACGAAAGCGCTAGGATTTCTGACGATCATTTTCCTGTGGCAGTATTCACTTATATATATATATATATATATATATATATATATATATATATATATATTATATATATATATATATATAAGTTTATGTTGTCATGCAGGTGTACTAATCTTCACAGACAACTCCTCTTGATGCGGCTCTTCATCTGCTTCTGTGGCATCTCGTCTCCCTCTGATGTTTCGGGGGGGTCATCTGATGATGTTTGCCTTGGTTTCTCCAATTTGTTGTATGAAATGTTTTGGCTCTCTGTAAGAGTAGTCTTGCTATGTGAAATGTGACATTTCAGATGGGTTTTGTGACGTCATGGCTTGTTCTTATGACGACATAGTTTCGATCAACTGGCGTTTTTTCAAAGAGGAGTGCAAAGGGGGAAACGCACCTTTCCAGTACCCTAGGTGTTGGAAGTTCCTGGTAAATTCTTTGCTTTTCTTCACCTGTATGGGTACTGTTGAGGCCCTCTGGTTACTGTAGGAGTCAAAAGAAGCTCCTTTCGTCATCTTCACCTTTCCTTCTATCAGAGCTCTCCCTCGTCAACAAGCTGGGTTTGTTTTGTGTCGTGAGCTTCTCCTCAAGATCCTGCAGTTCAGAGCTCCAGGTACAAGATTTCCTCGGATTCGGCGAGTTGGAGAGGTAACCAGAGTCTCTGATATTAGTTTCATCAAGTCAAATAACGGAAATGTTTAAAAATTTAAATGTTGGTTTGTTTAAGTCAATGCCTTCATAGTTAAAACTTGTTGATAAATTTAAGCAACAAAATCAATATATTCAGTTTTATACATGTTTTGTATGGCTTAGCTTCCGTATCTCTTATGGTTAAATCTATGGTTATAATTTGTGACTGTGCAATTCTGGATTATCCTGGATTATCTCTTTGATTTTTACCCTTTTCACAATTAACCATCTGATATTCTTGATCTTTTTGCTCACCCTGTAACCTACATTCCAACTGTATTTCATTTGTGCCTCGATAATGCCTGAATAAACAGGAGAAAGTGCTTGGTACTGACTTTCTGCCTGTCAATTCTCAGTGGTATTCGCTTATATAATGAAGTATGTCCATTTACAGGGATTAATTATGTATGTATGTATGTATGTAGTATGTAATATATATATATATATATATATATATATATATATTATATATATATAATATATATATATATCTATATATGGGGGAGCAATTTAGGAGGACTGTTTAGAGAAGATTGTTTTGGAAAAGGGGAACGTAAAATTTGGACAGGGTAAGAGTGGAAAAATATCTGGGCAGACATGAGAGAAATATGTGAAGAAAAGGAACTGGTGGAAGATATGGAGTGTTGAGAGGAGAAAAGTGGTAGTGCAATGGAGAGGTGCAAGAATCAATTAAAAGAAAATCTAAAGCAATTAAGGACTGGAAAGTAAGGAATACACAGGGTGCAGAGGTAAGGTATAGAGAAGAAGAAAGAGAGGCAAGAAGGAGGGTAGGTATGGCTCTTAGAAGGGCAGCAGAGCAGTTGAATAAAAGACTAGGAACAAGAGAAGGAGAAAAGCATATCTATAAGATTTCAAACTTGAGGAAAAGGCAGAGACAAGATGTGGGTAAACTGGGTGTCATCAAGGATAGTAATGGAAATATATTGCATCGGGATGAAGACATTAAGAAGAGATAGCGAGAGTATTTTGAACAACTGTTAAATACTGAAAATGAGAGAGAGGAGATGGGGGAAGCACTGAGGGTGGAGGGAGACCAGTGATGGAGATACAGGACACAGAAGTGAAGAGAGCATTAAAGAAAATGAAGAATGGTAAATCCCCAGGTCCATCAGACTTCCAAATTGAAATTATCAAATTACTAGGCACAGAGGGGGAGAAATGGATGCTGGAATGCTGGAAATATATATACAGTGGTACCTCAAGATACGAAATTAATCCGTTCCGAGACAGCCTTCGTATCATTGAGTTTTTTTGTATCTTGGAACAACATTTTATTTTATGTAAATGGGCTATCCGTTCCAAGCCCTCCAAAAACACCCCAGTAAATATATTTCCAGGCCTAAAACACATGTTCTAGGGTTACGACGCCGATCCGATGGAAGAAATATGACTCCAAAAAGGCAAAATACTGTACATACTTGAATAATATTCAACTGCATGTAATGTTCAACCCCATTTTTACTGCATATATTAGGACTTTAGCATATGTCCCTTAGCAATAAGCCTAGCCTATGTTAGCAAGTTGCTACTGTAGCCTAGTATATGATTCTGACATCTAAACCTAAGAGCAAAAGCTTAGAAGATGCCAATAAAATGTATAAATAAACAGTATGTACTCATTTCAAATAATTATTAATTAATCATTAACTATAATACACAAACAAACAAAAAACAAACCTTCCAATCGATTGATTACATTCAGCTCTTACCCGTCTTACGAGTATCGAACGAGCGCCAAACAATCATTTTTCCTAGCACACAGTAAGGTGCCATAAATTGCCATTAGTAATCTCTCTTCAACTAATGAAACTACCAAACAGTATAATAACCATTCATTTCTATTCTTTATTCTATCTTTACCTAATGGAGATACCGAGTTACTGACAGCTATAATGAAAACATATGTATACGTAACGTAATAATCAAAACGGAAGAATTCTAAAAAATACGTATTTGTTGGCAGTCTGATTTGATTTTTATATTTTATATCTAATTCACAATTTTTTTTATTAAATGTATTGCATGTACTCATTTCAAATAAATAATTATAGTAACAATTAACTATAAACAAACAAAAAAAAGCTTCCAAACTTCTGTTCACATCCAGCACTTACGAGTATCGAACGATCGCCAAGCAATCACTTTACACAGTAAGCCATAAATTTTCATTATCTCTCTTCAACTACTGAAACTACCAAACAGTAACCATTCATTTCTATTCTTTATTCTATCTTTACCTAATGTTTATTTTTATTAATGTATTGCATGAATAAGTTTTTTCAATTTTACAGCAACCTTTTACCAATAGAATACTTAAAGCACCAAGGGGTAGATCTGACCAATAGGAGAGCAGGACCCTTATGGGGTGACTAGCATCAGGAACCAATGGGAGAGCGGGAGGATGGTGGTGGCGAGTTTACTCAGTTTGGCGGGGCGCGGGAGTTTTAAAATTGTTCTCGGTGGTAAAAAACCGGGGCGAATCTCGGGACTTTTACAGCAACAACCTTTCCGTATCTTGAAAACTTTTTGTATGTAGAGCAGTAAAATTTTTCGCATTGGCTTTCGTATCTCGAGTTTTTCGTAAGTAGAGCCTTTCATATCTCGAGGTACTACTGTATATATTATATATATATATATATATATATATATATATATATAATATATATATATATATATATATATATATATACATATATAGTATATATACATGCAGAAGGGAGATGTCATGGATTGTGGTAACTACAGGGAAATTAAACTAACAGAGCATGGATTGAAAGTTTTAAAGAGAATACTGGATGAGAGATTAAGAGAGATTGTAAAGATTGGGTAACAGCAGTAAGGATTCATGACAGGGAGAGGGATGGTGGATGCCATCTTCATAGTAAGACAGCTACAGGAAAAAAGGCTAGAGGAAAACCAGGAGCTCTATTGTGCAATCATACACCTAGAGAAAGCATACCATAAAATCCCAAGAGAAGTGATGTTTTGGTGTTTAAGGAAAAGGAAAGTACCAGAAAAGTTGGTTAAGCTGGTCAAGATGATATATAAAAGAACGAGCACAAAAGTGATAACAGCAGTTCCGGAAAACAAAAAACTTTGAAGTTAGTGTTGGATTACACCAGGGGTCAGCATTAAGCTCATTTTTGTTTGTATTGGTCATGGATGTGTTAAGGGAAGAGATCAGGAATGAAGACTGTGAGCGTTGTTGTACGCCAATGATCTGGTGATTACTGCTGAAAATGAGGAGGACCTCCAGACAAGGGTTGGAGAGTGGCAGAGTCTTTAGAGAGGGGTGGCTTAAAGTAACTTAATGTGGAATAAAACAGAGATTTTTGTTGAGCAGTAGGGAAGATAGAGACAATAATAATACAAGAAAGGAGAGGCTTGATAATAAAAAACAAAACAGGCAGAAAAAATTTTAAATACTTAGGATCTGCTTTAAGCCAAGAGGGAGGATATGCAGGCTGAAGTTGACAGTAGGATAAAAGCTGCATGGGGGAAGTGGAGAGAGGTAGCTAGGAGGTAGTGTGATAAGAAAATGCCAGTCAAGCTAAAAGTCAAGATATACAACACAATGATAAGACCAGTGTTAATGTATGGTGCAGAAACATGGGCTCTAAGAAGAAAAGAGGAAGTAAAGCTTGAGAGAACAGAGATGAGAATGCTGAGGTGGATTATGGGAATATTGCTGCTTGAAAGACTGGAAAATAATGAAATAAGAAGAAAGATTACAGAGGTGGTAAGAGAGTCACGATTGAGATGGTATGGGCATGTGTTGAGGATGGATGACGAGGAGAGTGAAGAGGGTTTGGGAGGAACCTGTTAGACAAAGAAGATCGAGAGGGAGACAGAGAATGAGATGGCGAGATAAAGTGAAGGAAGATATGGAGTGAAGAGTTTTGTGCCTTTGATAGAAGGCAGTGGAGAAGGCGCATCAGGCAGCCGACCCCTTAATGTAGGGATAACGGTGGGAAAGAAGAAGAAAAGTTTCTGTTTTTTGTTTATTATTACTACCTCATTACTTTTACAAATATCAAAGAATTATCTGTAACTACCTCATTTGGTATTGTTATTTAAGCTACTCATTTATGTTGTTTGTGGCCAGTTACATAACCCTCTTACGCCGGAGCGGTAAATAAAAAAAATGACTCCCGTATGCCGGAGGGGTTTGAGAGTGAGCGCGGAAGCGGAAAAAATATTTTTTTCAAAAAATCACAGCGCGCTTAGTTTTCAAGATTAAGAGTTCATTTTTGGCTCCTTTTTTTGTCATTGCTTGAAGTTTAGTATGCAACCATCAGAAATGAAAAAAATTATCATTATCATATATAAATAATGCGATATATGATAGTGCAAAAACGAAATTTTCATATATAATTTGTATTCAAATCGCGCTGTGCGCAAAACGGTTAGAGGTAACAAGTTACTTTTTTTTCGTTGCAATGTGCACTAAATTGCGATCATTTTGGTATATAACATTGTAAAACGATAAAAGCAACAAACAGAGAAAATATTATCACAAAAGTTGAAATGCATGAATTCGTAGCGCGCGGACGTAAAAAATAATTTTTTTTTAAATTCAGCCATAAATCGAAATATTGTTATAGAGACTTGCAATTTGTTTCAAAATGAAGGTAAATGATGGAATATTACGATACTGTAAGAGTTTTTAGCTTACAAATGCAGTTTTTCGACCATTTCGGACGAGTTAAAGTTGACCAAATGTCGAATTTTTTTATAAAAATTTTTTTTATATGCAAATATAAAAATAATGAGAAATGCTACAACCTTCCAATATTTTTTGTTATATTGTGCATGTTTTTGCACACATTTTCATATATAAAACTCTAAAAAAAGCGTAATATGAAAAGGCACAAATATTAGGAGAATGTGACCTACGCGTTTCGGAGATTTTCGGCCGAGAATCGGCGCGCGGACGGAGTAAAAATATTGTTTCCAAATATTCACCATAAATCGAGATATTGTTCTAGAGACTTGCAATTTGTTTTAAAGTGAAGATAAATAATTGAATATTACTAGACTGTAATATTTATATGTTTACAAATGCGTTTTTCGACCATTTCGTTTGAGTAAAAGTTGACCGATCGTAGTTTTTTTCCTATTTATTGTACTTTATATGCAAATATTTCAAAAATGAGAAATGCTACAACCTTCCAATATAATTTGTTATATTGTGCATGATTTTGCTCACAATTTCATATATAAAACTCTACAAAAAAAAGCGTAATATGAAAAGGCACAAGTATTAGGAGAATGTGACCCTACGCGTTTCGGAGATTCGCTGCCGAGAATCGGCGCGCGGACGGTAAAAAAATATTTTTTTCAAATGTTCACCATAAATCGAGATATTGTTCTAGAGACTTGCAATTTGTTTTAAAGTGAAGATAAATAATTGAATATTACTAGACTGTAAGATTTTTATGTTAAAAATTGCGTTTTTTTCGACCATTTCGGTTGAGTCAAAGTTGACCGATCGTAGTTTTTTTCGTTACTTATCGTACTTTATATGCAAATATTTAAAAATGAGAAAATGCTACAACCTTCCAATATTTTTTTGTTATATTGTGCATGTTTTTGCGCACATTTCCATATATAAAACTCTAAAAAAAAAAGCGTAATATGAAAAGGCACAAATATTAGGAGAATGTGACCTACGCGTTTCGGAGATTTTCGGCCGAGAATCGGCGCGCGGAGGGAAAAAAATAATTTTCCAAAAATTCACCCATAAATCGAGATATTGTTCTAGAGCTTGCAATTTGTTTTAAAGTGAAGATAAATAATTGAATATTTCTAGACGTAAGATTTTTATGTTACAAATGCGTTTTTTGACCATTTCGGTTGAGTCAAATTTGACCGATCGTAGTTTTTTTTCGTACTTATCGTACTTTATATGCAAATATTTTCAAAAATGAGAATGCTACAACCTTCCAATATTTTTTGTTATATTGTGCATGTTTTTGCGCACATTTCCATATATAAAACTCTAAAAAAAAGCGTAATATGAAAAGGCACAAATATTAGGAGAATGTGACCTACGCGTTTCGGAGATTTTCGGCCGAGAATCGGCACGCGGAGGAAAATTTTTTTTTTTTTTCAAAAATTCACCATAAATCGAGATATTGTTCTAGAGACTTGCAATTTGTTTTAAATTGTAAGAAGATAAATGATTGAATATTACTAGACTGTAAGATTTTATGTTACAAATGCGTTTTTTGGCCATTTCCTTTGCGGTTGAGTCAATGTTGACCGATCGTAGTTTTTTTCGTACTTATCGTACTTTATATGCAAATATTAAAAAGAGAAATGCTACAACCTTCAATATTTTTTAGTTATATTGTGCATGTTTTTGCGCACATTTCCATATATAAAACTCTAAATAAGCGTAATGAAAAGGCACAAATATTAGGAGAATGTGACCTACGCATTTCGGAGATTCGCTGCCGAGAATCGGCGCGCGGAGGGAATAAAAATATTTTTTTTCAAATATTCACCATAAATCGAGATATTGTTCTAGAGACTTGCAATTTCGTTTTAAAGTGAAGATAAATGATTGAATATTACTAGACTGTAAGTAATTTGCTTACCCCCAAAAAAACAATATTCATAATATATATTTATATATATATATATATATATATATATATATAATATATATATATATATATATATATATATATTATATATATATACGTATATATATATATATATATATATTTTTTTTATACGTAAATATATATATTACATTCTTCGATTCTGGTACCAATACATAAATAAAAGGAATGCAGGGTGACACTTCTCTTTTCGCATACAATGAAATGTCTTATTATTATTTTATCATGCATATACGGACATATAAAAAATTGTTTGTAATAAATATAAAAATAAATATCAAAATAAATGCAGAATACTCACTCGTAATCCTGACTCTTCGTTCTATTCTTGTTTTTCTCCCTCCTCCATTGAAGAGTCTTGCATTTTTTTCCACTCGACATGACGAGGTACAGGTGGAGGAAGGAGACGCACGCCCTTACTGCTGATGGACCCGGCGGCCTCCCCGTGCGCCCTCCGCTGTCGGTTTAGGGGGCGCGCTCCAATACATGACCTTAGTGTGGTATTTTCGGTCACACTCCCCTATCCTGCAAAGAGCAACTTTGCAGAGACGACAGAAGAACTGGGTGTCTCTCCTTCGCCATTCATATGGCACACCCAGCACCGTTTCTGCCTTCGCCCAGTATGTGATCCTCTGGCTGCAGCCGACACACAGGGTCCACTACCCAACGAGAAGCGGTGAAAGCGAAGAGATGGGGCGGCGGCAGCAAGAGGGGCGTCATCAGCGAGGGGCGGCGGCAAGCATAGGGGCGTCGTTCCAGCAGGGGGCGGCGGCAAAAAGGTCGCAGCGAAAGTTGGCCCTCCTATCTGCCCTTTCCGCTAGGGCAGATCTGCAGCTCGGGGCAGGGGGTCAGTTATGGAAGGCCCATTCATTGGGATCGAAGTTGAATGAGGGGCAATTCCGGCTTCCTCTAGAACTGTAAGTGGGTCAACCTCGGAAGATTGTCACCGCGGTACCCCACAGTACAGTATGTAGGCATTTTGGAGGAGGGCCAACTGAAGGATGTACTTGAGGAGCTTCTGTGTCCACCTTCTGGTTCTCCTGGCGAAGGGATAATACTGGATGAGCTGATCAAAGAGATCAACTCCTCCCATGTGCCTGTTGTAGTGCCCAATGACGGTAGGCCACTTGATACAAAACTCTCCAACACAACTCGGCCCTGTCGACGTGTCTTCTTCCGCTGTACGATCTCTTCTTGGATGGGTTCATGACTCGTTGAATAATCATGGGGACGAGTCGGACACCCTTCCAACAGATGACGAAGACAGCGCCCTTCCGCCGCCACTCTGTCTCTCCTCTTGCCAGGTGTTGTGGATGACTAGCGAACCTCTTGAGGACATTCGGGGCCCACGCACCAACCGAAGGGTACCACTGACGTGCACAACCAGCTTCATACAGTTCCTGGGCCAGGGATACCGAGTTATAATAATTATCCATAAACAGGTGATATCCCGGGTTATGGAAACGTCCCACAAGATTGAATACAGTGTCACGCAGCGTGGAGAAGACCCCGGAATCACCTGAAAAGTCCACAACGTATCCAGTGTTGGCCTCGGTAATAAGAAAGAATTTCACACCATATTTCTTCGGCTTCTTGGGGTTTATACACTTTTATACTAAGACGTCCTTTGTAAGGCATCATCCCCTCATCCAAAGACATTTGGTTCTTTTCCAGGAATCACGAGATTACTACACCGATCACGGATATAATCCAACACTGGGTGCACTAAAATGAGGCGATCACTGTTATTCCGGGGTATGGCCCTTCGGTTGAAGGCGTTGAAGTACCTGTCCAACGCCAGGAAATTATCACGGGACATAACGCCAGGCACATTAGGCATACATAAAAAATAATTCCTCCTCCAATATTGCCTGACGTCGGAAGCAGGTGTCATACCAAAATAAATGTGCAGCCCCAAAAAATGCGCCATGTCAATGAGGTTGCAACCCCGCCAGTAATACAACAAGGTCGTCCTCAGCTCATACCGGCAGTACCGAGCGTAGTGCACCGTCTTGTGTACCAGTTATTCCAGCAATTCCCGCGTCAGGAAAAGCTGGATGAACCCCAAAACAGTCAGGGGTACTGGTACGGTGAGCCCAGGGGTTGCCGTGAAGGGGTGCATGTAGGAGGGGTGGGGTCCTCCGTCACCCCTCGTCACTTTCCGACGACGCCGCCTTCACCTTGGACCTTGGCTGGCGCGACGAGCCGACCTTCTATGTGCCCGTGCGCGCGCACGGGTGCGGGCACGATATTGCACTCTACCCTCCCCCGTTGGCCCATCACCCTCACTTAGGCCTTCACTTTCTGTATCGTCCTCTGCGATAAAACTTGACCCCGTATCCCCATCCTCCCCCTCCTCAGATTCCCCCTCGTAAGCACTGAACCCACTGAATTCGAGCTCACTTTCGGGATGTGAGCCTCGAACGGACATTTGGGGCATATATTCATCCTGACTTTCATCGGGACTGATGTCCTCATCACTCGATGACCATCCGCCATCAAAATGAGGACTTGCGACATGTTCCCGATCAAGCATCCGATAGATATTCATCTAATGTCCCTTGGTTGGAGGCCTCCCAAATGCCTACGAATGCCCCTAAGACACCCACTATGCTTCCTACCTGGGTAACCAAAGGCATATGCTGTGTTCCTGAAACACTTTCAGCCACAAGTGGCCGCACAGAACGGCCTTGAGGCCGCAGGGTCATGCTGGGTGCTTGGCCCCCGTCGCCAGCATCCAGGTCCAAAAAACTTCTCCTTACTTACGATCCCTTCCGACGGGTAAAACGCGCCTTTCGCGGTTCACACGTCGTTGAGACATATCTATGAATGTCTGTAGCAACACAAATGCTCAAAGTCTCGCACAAGTCCAGAAAACACGCTTTTGACGAAAGATCGCTCTCAGATGATGCGCCACTGATGCTGGCTGGAGCGAGAAGAAGGTGATATCGCGCATGCGCACTTGGGTCACGCTTCCTTCAAAACAAAACAAGGCCTTGATCCGTGAACTCCCAACATCCCCCAAGGCGCGTGATTCAAAAGTTTTAGGCTGGTAGGCCTATAAGTATTTTTCCGCGAATTTTAAAAAAAACTTTTGTATGTCGACGTAAAATACGTCCAGTCGGCACCCGAGAGACAAAAAATGTCGACGTAAAATACGTCCAGGTCGGCGTAAGAGGGTTAAGGTGTATGTATATAACTGTTAAAAACAATACTATTTTATGTTTCTAAATTCTCCAAAATTTCCCGTGGTTATTGCTTATATGTACAAGTTTTAAGTTTAGTTCAAACTAATTTGTCATTTTTAATGGTTCTGAGGGTAAAGAATTTTAACGATTCTGAATTAAAACTATTTCCTATATCAAAGATAAAAGTATGCTAAATAAAGGATCAAATATATTCATTTCAAATTAGAATACTTTTTTCCCCTTATTGTCGGTAAATTGTATTCGATTAATTTCTTATGTCAATGATTTGTTGTCGGTGAATTGTAGTCGGGAAATTCGCCTAGACCCGTTGTCTGAATGGACTTTTACTGTTCAGTTGCAGACTTGATGTGTACCTGCTTCTCCTTCAGTAACCACCTTCTGGAGACTTCCTGATTTGCAAGAAGTGCTCCCCAACCTAGATCTGACACATCAGAAAAGAAGTCTAGGTAGGGGCTCAAAGGAAGCAGTGATTTTCCCCTCTGTCAGCTTCCTTCTGACTTCCACCAATGCAAGCCCTCCTTTATCTCTGGGGAAATAAAATAGAAGTGAAGGTCTTGATATACTTTCTGATCCCAGGAAGCTCTGAGGTAAAACTGCAATGTACTCATAATTAGTCTCCTGAGCCTCACAAATTGTTCTATAGAGGCTAGAGTGCTTTGCAGGCTCATCCACTTAGTTGTGGACCTAGTTCCTTTGTTAAACATAGAGTCTTCTGTAAGTCCTCCTTGCATCTCTCCTCCGTAGGAGAATGAAGAAACCAGTCATCCAGGTAGAGTGAGATCTTAGACTCCTGCTAGACGTAGCCAACCTGCGAGGAGAGCTAGTACCCAAGTAAATACTTGTGGGGCAGTGGAGAGGCCAAAACATAGTATACTCTGAACTGGAACACCTGATCTTGATGTATGAACAAGAGGTATTTCCTTGAATGTGTGTGGATGGGAACGTGGAAATATGCATCTTACAGTCCAGCAAGGCCATCCAGTCTCCTTGACAGATGGATGCGAGGACGGATTGTGTAGCCTCCATGCTGAACTTTGTCTTCACTAAGAAAACATTCAAACCACTTATGTACATCTAGCACGGGTCTCATCCTCCTGATGCCTCTGGTACTACAAAGAGGCCATTGTAGAAGCCCTTTGATCTGATGTTCTTGACTGTTTCTATGGCTCCCTTGCTGATGAGAGAGGCTTCTTCCTTTACGCAGGCCGAATGTCTCTCTAAGTTGACGGAGTAAGCTGTCCCTCAGCACTCTCACTATCTATTGATCTGCCCCTCTTTTGCTCCATTTCTCCCAACTGGATCATGGAGGATGTGGCTCTCACTTGCGAGAAGTTGTCTTCATGGAGGGCTTTTTAATTGCTTTAGAGGTGAACCTAACTGTGCCCCTGGGCCAAAATTGTGACCTCTGTCTGGACCCGCAAAAGGGCTGAGGCTGAAGTGCAGAAGATGACTTCGTAGAGAAGGTGGGCAAATCCCTTTGATGCTTAGTAGATTGGGTTAACAGGTTTTGAGTGAATTTCTTGTGTAAATGAGAAGCAATGTCATTCACAGTGTCTTGCGGGAATAAGTGGTGCTTGTCGAAAGGGGAGAACAGAAGAGCTGACCTCTGTGAGACTGTTATGCCTTTGGAAGTGAAAGAAACCCAAAGTTCTCTTTACTTGAGCACTCCCATAGCATAAAGGTCAGCCAACTCTTGCGAACTGTCTCTTACTGCCTTATCAGCGCAAGAGAGAAAATTAATTAAAACAGCAGCGCAATCTTCCAGAGATGGATCATGGGTTTCTTAACCAGAGCTCCAATACACCAGTCTAGAAAACTCAATACCTCAAAAGACTTGAATAAGCTCTTAAAAGAACCATCTTGGGAATCTTGAAGAGTCCACTGGCTGCTCCCTCATAAAAGACTAAGCCTGGGAAGCAGGCGAGAAAAAATCTGAGAAGTTATCCAACAAGAATCTACACAAGGCATTATAAGGTGTAGGTATCCTGGTCTGATCTGAGTCCTCTTCACCTGAAGAAACTGGAGATAAAGGCTCTGTAGACAGTGCTGAAGGAGCAACAGGTTTCTGAAGAAGCAGCAGAATATTGCCCAGTTGGCGCTGCAACAGACCCAATGTAGAGTCTACGTCAACGTCAGGGTGCTCGCCAAATCAGGGCAGTCAGCACTATAGGGTGCCTAATTGTGCCAGGGCAATAGGGTGCTTTAGGAACACTTTGGGCACCTCAAGATGCTCGGAGGAAACAAGGTCGCTCAGTCCGCAATAAAGTGGGTTGCTTGTGAAGGCAGCACCGGTAAGTGCGACTCCAAAACAGGGTGCCTTGAGTGAGACCAAGAAGATGTTTCTGAGGTGAAGAAGAGCACCTAGGCGTCCTGCTCTGCCATTCAAGAAAAAGGAAATGTTTGGGACTATCCCGCTTGCTACAAGATGATTGAGAGCTCAATGAAGGCTCCCTCCACCTTTTGCTGGGCAGCTGAGAAGACTGATCCCGGAAAGAATACCTTCTCTATGGGGGTGCAACTCATCGGGGAAATGCCACTGGTGCTCTTGCTCGAAAAGGAGTCTCCCAAGCTACAAGAAAGCTGCCTTACTTCTGAGACAACTTTCTAATGGCTGTCTCCTGTCTCAAACTGGGAAACAACAGGTTGGACTGAGGGGGGCAACCCCACTGACCTCCCTTGGGCCTCCAGTATGCCTTCTCCAAGGTATAAGGGAGTATGGCAATGACCTTTGCCTAGGAGAATTAGTGGGATGAGCAGCTACCTCCTCCACCCTCAGTACACTTGCACTTTCATTTTTTTCAAATTTAACCATAAGCACTCACATGGATGCCCCTAACTGGGCCACTGTATTAACTACAACATTCAACTTCTGGTCAAACTTACTTTCAAGGCTGATGAAGCGATCAGGTTCAGAAGTGTGAGAGCAAGGAGAAAGAGTAGGTGGTCTCGGAGAATGCACTGATACAGGAGGATAGGATTAATTAAAGGGGAAGACATAGTAACATCCTTACTACCAGCAACAAGAGTTAAAGCCTGACTAGATGCTAGTTTACTACCGGCTTTAGTATCCGCCTTCCTCTGACCGTCCCTATCAAGTTTTGGCAACTGGGAGGATAAAGTCTTCCACTTCTGTTCAGTCCTATCTCTACATTCATCACAAGTCAGATTAATGCTACAAATTTGCCCTCTGCAATTCTTGCAAAGAGTATGGGAATCATAAGTCAGTTTAGTCATCTGGGTAATGTAGCTTTTGCTACAATACTGAAAAGTACAAATGCTAGTGTCAGACATAATTCAATAGCTAGACAGTCACGAATCGTGATAATTTTCTAGAAAGGCAGAATAATTACATAATAATGAAGGGTATCAAATAATACTTCACCAAGGCAAAGAAATCTAAAATCCACAATCTAGCAGCTTAGTCAGCACCATATGTGGACCTAACAAGCAGTAGAAACAAATTAGCTGTTGGCCGAGTTATTCCTCTCTCTTGCACCGAAGTGGGCGGGGTCTTGTCACCTACCTAAAAACAAAAGAATCACTACCACTAATTTCTAAATTGAAACTGCTGTTGAGCAGGAGCTCTTAGCTAAGTAATTACTTGTTTATACCACCTTATTTCTTTTTTTGTCAAAGAAAAGACACCAGTGTCAGGGATTTCAAGGACTATGAAACAGGGCTATGAGTAATCGGCTTATGGTGAAAAAGTGTTCTCATTACTAGAATTGATTATAAAATATAATAATTCAGTATCTAGAATTCAAACATTAAAGGACTGATTAAAAATTAATCCACAAAATACTGAGAAAACTGTAAACACCATTAGACATAAATTAAAATTCTTGTAATAAAAAATTCATTATAGAACGCATTATTTGGGTTTCTCTTTATGTATTTCTTTACTGGAAAAAGTATAAGAAGATTGAAGATTCCCAACATTCTCTAAAAAGTAAGACTCTCTAGCATGGAAAGACAAAAGGAATTACTTCTTAAAGCTTCATTGGTACATAATGTATACTGTGGGATTCACAGGACATGGAAAAATAACATCTCTCTAGAATACAGTATACTTGTGTTACAAAAGATAATAAGTTACAAGTCTTTCATTTACTATTAATATATACATTATTTGCTTTAGTAAAATGACATTGCAATGTAAAGACAGCACATAACAATAATGTACTTAAGAAAAGTTTATCACACCTGAAGTCTCCAGTAAAGTATACTTTCAACACAATGAGTCAGTCAGCTTCTACTGGGTATGCCATAGACGAAAATCTTTACAAAGAATTTCCAATTAATTCCCACAATGATGAAACTGTCAAGTCATTTGTTCTCCACTGAATAACCCGCCAAGATTTAACTGACCAACACTATCCATGTCATCTTCAGGGATACATATTTTCAGGAACTATCACAGGCAGCTGGGACTGTCAAATGTTGTTACAGACACAAAACCAGATGTTTTCAGGGATAAAAGGGCTCGCCAACAAAAAACATCCCTTATGAAAATTGTTCCAACTTTAATTAAGTGCCTCACCTACTAAAGAACTTGTATGTAATGGGTACCATAAGAAGCAACACACCTAAGTGGAAGAGCTAATGTGAAAGGCAATCAAATGCCCTTATCTGGTCCAGGCCTTTCAAAAACAAGAAAAATGAAAGGGAAGGAAGAAGAGTGAGGCTTAACCACAAAGGAATCAATAAATCTACCTCTTACAGAATGAAAGACCAAAGGAATTAAAAAGTAAAAGAATGGGAGGGGAATTCAAAACCTAGCATTGTGTGTGTGTGTGTGTGTGTGTGTGTGTGTGTGTGTGTGTGTGTGTGTGTGTGTGTGTGTGTGTGTGTGTGTGTGTGTGTGTGTGTGTGTGTGTGTGTGTGTGTGTGATAAGTTCATAATAATTCCTCAGACATATCTGCAGCACCAATCAACTAACTCTTTAGAGGCACTTTTGCTGACCCCTCTAAGACTTCAAATTTTGGATCAATGGAACAGTACATTTTTATTAGAAATTTGTCTCAAGAGTTTAGTTTCTAGGTTTAAAAGTTTAACCCAGGGAGCCGAATAACTGTTTCAAGTTTCTGTAAAAATCATTTTTCGGCTTCCGTACATGAAGCCATGAATAGTTTTTATTAAGCTTATCTATTAAAGCAACTTGCTTATCCGGCGAGTATTTTAAAGGCTCAATATTCTGCTTACGTGTAAGCCATAGCCACTAGGAATGTCCAAAACTTGAGATTCGTCTCCAGCTGACTGTGCTGTGAGCGGTCTGGGCCGATATATAGGTCTTGTAGTTTGATGTAGTTTGGGTTCCTTTGGATGTACCTGTCTAGGAGCAAGATCCTCTACTTCCCCAGATATGTTGTAAACGCGTACGCTCATTCCTTTATTTTCATAAAGTTTATCTTCTGTTAATTCCAGTACAGCAGCACCATATGGAATGTCTTCTTCCAATAACTTTTCTTGTTTCTAAAATGTAAAAGCAATATGTTATTGTTATAATACAATTAAGTTTGTTCATACTTACCTGGCAGATATATATAGCTGTATTCTCTGAAGTCCGACAGAATTTAAAAATTCGCGGCACACGCAGTGGGCGGCCAGGTGGTAATACCCATTCCCGCCGCTGGGAGGCGGATATCAGGAACTATTCCCATTTTCTATTCATATTTTATCCAGTGCCACTGTCTCCTGAGGGGAGGTGGGTGGGCACTTTAATTTAATTAATATATCTGCCAGGTAAGTATGAACAAACTTAATTGTATTGAACAATAACATTTTGTTCATGAAACTTACCTGACAGATATATATATAGCTGAATCCCACCTTCGATGGTGGGAAGAGACAGAATAGGATTTTTTGGGAAACTAAATTAAGTAGATGATATACATCTTGGTTTCCTCACCTGTTTAGCATAGCCGACTTCGTGATTACTGCACCAAAGTCTGCTTCTGCGTTACTAGAGTTGCCAGCGAGGTAGAGACCTGTAATGCTGGTGCGCTCTAGATCTGTCAACGGGGGCGTGACCACAATGTGACTAGACCATATGACCATACTTCTGAGGGCAACGAAGCTAAAACCACCACCTGACCTAACCTATCAAAGTTAGTTCCATAACTTTCTAGGCTAAAGAAAAGGGGAACGCGCCTCAAGCGACCAACCCTTCAAAGTTCAAAAGCACACCTATCCCTTTTCTATAGGATAGGATTCGTGTTGCTTCCTGCCCCAATAATATATCTACGGATATGTATGGTCCTAGCGACTTACAGATCTCAAATGTCGTCTTCACATCCCGTCGGGAGTGTGAAGCGAACACAGAGTTGCTTCGCTAAAGCGTGGCACTCAGGATGTTACTGAAATGCTTCCGAGGCCGCGCCCTCACCTCTTGAGCATTCATATTAAGAAAAAATCTCAAATCTTTATGCAAACATAATGAATGAGACTTCTTAAAAGAACTCCTTGACTATAATGCCAGGGTGTTCTTGGACATGAACCAGTCTTGGTCTTTTACGGAACACTGCAGATTGTCCGTTGACCTCGACTTTCTATAGTTTTATCAAGATAAAACTTGAGAGACCCGACAGGGCACAGGACTCTCTAATGCCCTTGCCCAATAATTTGTGCCATACCTTGGTCTCCAAGCCTTCGGGTCAAGGGTTAGACAGGTTTTCGTTCTTATCAAGAACGGAAGGCTTAGAGGACAGACCGCATTATGTCCTTTAAAGCTAAAACCTCACTAACCCTCTTTGCCGTGGCTAGAGCGGTTAGAATGTTAGCCTTTCTGGTCACGTGTATTAAGTTCGCAGAAAGGATAGGTTCGAAATTGCTTTTGGCATCAGAAACTCAGACTACGTCTAAGTTCCATGCCGGAACCTGCGATCCAGAGAATTTCAAGATCTCCCCAGACCTCAAAGATCGTAAAGCTTTGTTGTTTGACAGAACCGAATCTCTGAGCCTAGAGGCCGTCAACAACATATTTGCATATTCTACAATAGTTAGGACTTCTAGCTTATCTCATACTTCAGACGGAAAGATAGAACCATAAAGAAATTCACAGAGGTCGAGGTGGAGGAACAGTCATTTCCCTTCACTATCTCCAGAAACGGCCCCCTCCGATTGAACACTGAAAATAGGCAGCACTGCTTTGCCTTGGCCAAGAGACTGCCATTAATCTTGAAGATCTTATCGCTTCTCGATAGTCTGAACGCCTTCAGACTCAGAGAGGAGAGATATTAGATACTTCACTAAGTGACGATGTTAGATTACACCGATTCTCTCGGGAAGGGTCTTTGACAATTCTCAATGAATTACATGACCTCTGTGAATCCAACCTCTAAATTAAAGGCCAACATGTGGCGACTAATGCTAATCCTCTAGGATCATAAATAAGGAACAACTTAAGAGGAAGCTCCTTCGTCTTCAATAGTAAGAAAAACTTAACGAAAGGACGCCCTCAGTCTCTCCTCAACTTTCGACATACTTCTAAGTGAGGATTAATCGACGTCAGTAGTTGTAGCCTTCGATCGAGAAGACCCGCACGGACGTGCACTAGTTTAACGAACCTCTTGAGGATCGTTACGTTCCGTGCCCAAGCCTATAACCAACTCTCTCTTCTTGAGCTATGAGAGAGCTGAGAAATTATCCGAGATGATTTGGACCACTCGATCCAAACTCACCCTTCGAGGAACTGGAAAGCCGACCAATTTGGCTTCCAATTCTTACAGACAATGTGCCAGAACATCTGTTCCTCTGTTTCGGATATCTGGCACCCTCTCGCTATCACCCGAGGTGATCCTCAAGCCGTTGAGAGAAAATTAGAATTATTACTAGATCTTTGATGTTATTCCAATTTCTCCGTGAGGAAAAATTGTAGAGGTCTGAATTGCTGTTTATTCAGGGAAAACAAGCTTCTCCAGCGAGGAAATGGTCCCCAGCAAACTCATCCATTCCTCACTCAGCCTGCTTCCTTCCCTAAATAAGGCTGCGCTTTGCATAAGCAGAAGAGCATTATTATAGTGCTATGCCGCGGTAGATTCGTACAGAATTCTGTTACCGTGCGGTAAACCCGCACCGAACAAGTATAAGAGATATCTTGTTGAAATTTTCTAAGTAAACGGAAGGCTGTTTTCATTCATGATTACTAGAAATTTCCTCAACCCGAGGCTAAAATCCATGATTGTAGGGCAGAGAGACGGCTTAGTCAGCCATTCCCGCAGGGGAGAGAGACGTAACCAACGCGCATGTCACAGAGCTAGCCGGTACTGCGTAGATCACAGTATCAGCAGCCTTGTTCATTCATCGTCTCGCACTATCTGCCCGAGTTGCCAGCTACTCCTTTTA
The DNA here is from genome assembly GCF_015104395.2 of Macrobrachium nipponense. NCBI lineage: Eukaryota > Metazoa > Arthropoda > Malacostraca > Decapoda > Palaemonidae > Macrobrachium > Macrobrachium nipponense. Next base: position 28,638,532 of record NC_087220.1, on the reverse strand, counting down.
CGAAGGGATAGGTATGAAATTATCGAGCAAAAGGAAACTCTCAAGCAGGCATATTTAAACGAACAAAATTCGCTAAATACAGAAGCTGAGTTGGTGTTGTCGTAACAATACCTGAAGAGTTGTTCTTACTCCGAAAACTCTTGGAAGGTTGAAGGGAGTCAATAATTAAATACTTAGAACAAGAGTTTCTTTCGGCTTCTATCCGCATAGGTCAATAACGATATGCGGTATATGACTTGACCCATGCGTTAGCAAAATGACGCAAAGATAAACTACGTAAGTATTGTATACCCTTTGAACATCGAATTCTCTACTACATCTTTCCTCGACGAGGAAGAGAGAAAGAAAGGAAAACGACTGTCCACGTTCTAATGAATGAGACTTTTTAAAAGAACTCCTTGACTCTTTGCCAAGAAAAGGGAGTAATATTCGAATAGAGATCATCAAGAGAGAACCGAGGATCGAAAAGGACGTTCATTAATGTTCTTATGATATGGACATCAAGTACTTCCTGGATCTAGTCTACAAGTCTCTTACTCACTGAGCCTCTGAAAATGAATGAGAGCTCTTCCGAAATTTGTTAGAGAGTTTATCCGCTTAAACGATAAAAACGTTAAAATCTATGTCAATGAGAACTACCCACCCCATTTTATGAGGGGTCCCCCACTTAAATGACAAAACGTTTTAGATCTTGACAATGGGAAAACGTCCTTTACTTGACAAAACTATTAGCACTTTGCTAATAGGGGAAAACCCTTTAACATGACCGAAAGTCACCCAGGAATCCGAGTATATAATCTTCCCGATTCTCAGAGAAATCGATGAGAGGAAAGAGGGATCGAAGAAAAAATTCGGGTATGTCTCTCCGCTAACTCCGAATCCATTTTAAAAATTTCTGTAAAGGAACGTCCTGTGGAGAGTCCTGAAAAAAACCTCCTCTTGACGAGCGTTTAGAAAGCGTCAAGCGTCCTAAGAAACGTCCTGAACAGCAAATAAGACGCCTTCTACAAGTCTTTTCTCTCGCAAAGCGTCCTGCCGAGCTTCCACCGAAGCGTCCTGGCGAATGTCCACAAAAGCGTCCTCATAAGCGTCCTGCCGAGCGTCCTCAAAAGCGTCCTGGAATGCTTAGCTGCGAGCGTGTCTGAGCAGAGAACAGCAAGTCTTCTGAACGACATTTCAGAGAGGATCTCGTTGAGCGCCCTGATGCATGCAAGGCCGCAAGAGGCGTCCTGGTGAGCGACCTTGCCAACATCTCAATGTTATGACGAACCGCGTTTTGCGTATGACGTTGAATATTTTCAAGGGACGTCCTCATGCGAGTCTCCATGGAGAGCCGCACGCTGCTCTGAAGTGTGTGAACACTAAAGGAAGACGTATGGCTTTCGTCTTCAAGACGGGCCTTAAAGACCTTCATACCTTCTTACCAAAGACAGTGGCCGCCTGTGCGACAACTTGCGTCTTAGTAATGCAAAAGAACATCTCCAGAAACGCACTCAGCAAAGGAACGCCGAGCGTCCGAAAGACACCCTCGCAAGGTGCTTGCTGAGCGTCCTGGAGAAGTCTCTACTTATAGGACGTCGAGCACCCCCAAAGCTTCCTCACGTCTAAATTGCCCTTCTTATGCCGAACCAGAGACATAAGTGTTGACTGTGCAAAGCAGCTTGCCGGACGTCAAACTTATCAGCTTGCTTTTTCGAAAGTAAAGCGAACGTTGCATAAACGTATTACGGAGCGCCATGAGGAGAGGAGACGAATACTGAGTTGCTCCTCCAAAAGGTGGAATCAAGAATGTCCTTGATTACCAAATTCTTTTGGAATGCTAGCGAGGTTGAAACAGCTCTAACTTCATGAGCGTTCACTCGCAGGAGGCTCAAATCACTCTTCTGGCAAGATGAATGAGCCTCCTTAATATGTCCCTTAGGAAAAGAGCCAGTGCATTCTTCGAAAAGGGTAAATGTGGTCTCTTCCTGAGCACCATAAATTACCCGAAGGACCTCTTACTTCCTTCGTTTATGTAAATAAAATTCGAGAGCCCTGACAGGGCACAGGACTCTTTCATCCTCTCGTGACGAGAGAGAGGACGTGAAGCGTCCTCTTCTCTAAAGCTTCTTTAGGGGGCGCGAGTCCTTCCGAGAGCTCCAACCCCTGTGTGGGGAGGACGCCTCGGAGGACGAGAAGCAATCCTTCAAGATTCGTGCACGTGCTCGATCTTCGGCAGCCTGGGAAGCGACAACAGGACCTGCCGAAAGGAAGCCAGATCAGCATGAAAAACCCGTAACCCTTCCTTCGGCTTTTGACATGCCCTCTCCCTGGTTTCCTGGGAGTCCGACAGAGGTCTAGGCCTAGAGGCGTTATGGGGCCGATCTGACGTTCCCTCCTGACGAGAGAGAGGACGTGAAGCGTTCCAAACCTCCTTTCTCTAAAGATTCTTAGAGGGCGCGAGTCCTTCCGAGAGCTCCAACCCTTGCGCGGGAAGGACGCCTCGGAGGACGAGAAGCAATCCTTCAAGATTCGCACGTGCACGATCTTTAGCAGCCTGGGAAGCGTCAACAGGTCCTTGCCGAAGGGACGCCAGATCGGTGGGGAGCCGAACCAGTAACTTGCGGCGTTTCGACATGCCCTCTCCCTGAGTCCTGGGAGTCCGACAGAGGTCCAGGCCTAGAGGCATTATGGGGCCGATCTGACGCCCCCATCCACCACAACAAGGGGAAGGGGCACTACACTTCACAACACTGATTGGAGAGCGAAGGCACTTTGGAGTCTAAGATTACTTGATGTAATCCTCTAGCAGACACTTCTTCTAGGCCCGTAAGCCATACCACAGGGTTAGGCAAAATAAATTCTACAGGAGGTTAGAAGGTTCATTATTTCTAACTTCTGTTTACTGTGGAGGAAAACTCCTGATTCTAACACACTCTAAAATGCGTACATGAATCCTACTTCTTCCGTAATCAGTCACACATTACACTAATTACATTGAACTTATGCAAAAAAGAAAACATTGTAAACGTCATATATACTAAGCGAGTGTCTACCAAAAGTTCCGGTAGCCTCACCTTACCCCATGCAGACAACAAAGTCTGAAACTAGGCTAACTAGCTTCAGACATCAAAAAAGCAATGAAAAAATTTACGATAGCGTATGCCTAGCCACAAATCCAGGTCAATAATCGAAAGAATAATTAGGATACTTAAGCGGCTAATGAAGTTTCAAAATCCTAGGCGGAGGTCTGTAAACAGTTGTTTACCGACCGGCGACAGAAAAAATATGAATAGAAAAATGGGAATAGTTCCTGATATCCGCCTCCCAGCGGCGGGAATGGGTATTACCACCTGGCCGCCCACTGCGTGTGCCGCGAATTTTGAAATTCTGTCGGACTTCAGAGAATACAGCTATATATATATATCTGTCAGGTAAGTTTCATGAACAAAACTGTAATGAACTAAAGCCATGCATACAGTAGAATTTTTCTCATATTAAGAGAAAATTCAAGATATAAAGAGTGTCCACAGCATATATGGTTCACATACTTTCATCCACACTTATAACCTACATAATTTTTTTTTAAGTATGATATTGTTATGATACAATAAAAAGTTTGTTCATACTTACCTGGCAGATATATATATATATATTGCTGTATTTTCTGAAGTCCGACAGAATTTTAAAAAACTGCCGACACACGCAGTGGTCGGCCAGGTGGTTAGTACCCATTCCCGCCACTGGGAGGCGGGTATCAGGAACCATTCCCATTTTCTATTCATAATTTTTATTTCCACTGTCCCCTGAGGGGAGGTGGGTGGGTACTTGATTATATATAGCTGCCAGGTAAGTATGAACAAACTTTATTGTATCATAACAGTATCATTTTGTTCATGAAACTTACCTGTCAGATATATATATAGCTGAATCCCAACTTTGGAGGTGGGAAGGGACAGAATAGAAGGATTTTGGGAAACAAATGCATGCAGATGATTTACATCTTGGTTCCACCTGTTAGCATAGCTGCTTCGTGGTTACTGCCACGTAAGTCTGCTTGTGCTACTAGAGGGTTGCCAGCGAGGTAGAGACCTATATAGCTGGTTGCACTCCAGATGATCTGTCACAGGGGCGAGACCACGACGTGACTAGACCATATTGACCATACCATGAGGGCTAAGAAGTAAAAAATAAATATATATATATATATATATATATAATATATAATATATATATATATATATATATATATATATATATATATATATATATATATATATACATATATTATTATAATATATATAATATCACCACCTGACCAACCTAGCCAAAGTTAAGGTGTTTTAACTAAGGCTTAAGAGTTAAGAAGTCGTCGTTGTCGGCGACTCAACAACTAAATTAAGAGCTCTTCCTAACCATTTTCTACAGGATAGGATGAGTGGTACTTCTTGCCCCCAAGATTGTGTCTGCAGACACGTATGGCCCTAGCGAGCAGCAGATCTCATATGCCATCTTCACATCTCGCAGGGAGTGTGAAGTGAACACAGAGTTGCTTCGCTAAAACATGGTACTCAGGATGTTGCTGAGTGCCATGCTCTGTTGAAAAATGCTTCCGAGGCCGCGCCCTCACCTCGTGAGCATTCAGATAAAAAAGATTTCAAATCTTTGTGCAAACACAATGAAGGAGCATTTTTGAAAGAACTCCCTAACACTAAAGCCAGGGTGTTCTTCGATATGGGCAGTCTGGTCTTTTTCGGAACACTGCAGATTGCCCGAATGACTTCGACTTTCTTGAGTTTTATGTAGATAAAACTTGAGAGACCCGACAGGGTACAGGACTCTCTCTGGCTCCTGCCCACTAACTTGTGCCATCCTTGCTTCCAAGCTCCTGGCCCAAGGACAAAACGGGTTTCCATTCTTAGGCCACAACGGAAGGCTTAGAGAGCACACTGCCTTGTGTTCTCTAAAGCCAAAACTTGTGACGATGGCTTAAAATTTCACTAACCCTCTTTGTCGTATCTAGGGTGGTTAGAAGAAGGCCTTCCTGATCACATGCAAGAAGTTAACAGGTAGGAGAGGTTCGAATGTTTTGACATCAAGAACTTCAGACTACGTCTAAGTTCCATATTGAAAGCTTCGATCTGGACATGCACAGTCAGTCCGTCTGTACTAAAGTCAGGTGACTGACCAGTTGACAGTCAGACGAATCAAGGACAGCAAGGCTGTACCCTGAAGACCATAAGGCACTATTCTTCGCTGAAGGATGAGTGTCTGGACTGCCTGGGCGATTCAATCTAAGCAAACCTTGGGGGTGTATCAACGCAACCCAACGTCGTCAGCCAAATCAACTCCTGACTCGAGCTTCTGGTGCCAGGAGAAAGGAGCGAGGAGCAAAAAGGCGATTCAGTCCCGAAGGAAGAATGCCTGACAGTCCAACCTGGTCTCATGTTACACGATCATCGGGGGTGTATAAACACAACAGACTTCGTCAACAAGAAACTCAGGGCTACTATATGTTCGCTGATCTCGCACGAGTGTCTGACTCCGAGAAAACAGGTGAGACAAAAAGTAGATGGTGAGCGAGTTTCGAGATTCCACAGAACTCAAAGATCGTGAAGGGCTTTGTTGTTTGACAGACGCAAATCTCTGAGCCCAAAGGCCGTCAACAACATATTTGCATATTCTTTAATAGTTGTGACTGCCAGCTTATCCATTCTTCAGACAGAAATGGAAGACGGTAATCTTATTCCTGTCAACATCTCGATAGTCTGAACGTAGTCAGACTCAGAGCGGAGAGGTTATAGGTACCTTTCGAGTTAGAGTAGACCGACTCTCTCCGGAAAAGGTCCTTGGAAAGTGAACTAGGAAGTATGTGACCTCTGTGAATCCAGGATCCTGAAGGCCAACATGGGGCAATCAGCGTCATTGTCGCTCCCTGTGACGTCATAAATCCTCTTATTACATTTCCTAAGCGATTGAAAAAGGGGAAAAGAGACTAAACATCCATCCCCGTTCAATATCATAGGATGGCGTTTAATGGTACCGATCCCGATCGAGAATAAGGGAGCAGAGAAGAAGAAGCCTCTTCGTCCTCAACATATCGAAGAGAAGAATGAAAGGGCGTCCCTAAAGTCTACACAACTCTCAACTTACTTCTAAAGAAAGATTCCACTCGGAAGTGAATAGTTGCTGCCGTCGATCGAGACGATTCGTACGGACTTTTGCAATCCTGTAACGAACCTGTAGAGGATCGTTACATTCTACGCCTGTGTTTTTATAATAGGCTCTTTCTCGTAAACTCGAACAAGGACCGAGAGAAAGATACTTCTTAAGATATGAGAGAGCTGTGGAATATCAGAGTTGATCTGGACCACTGGTTCCCAAAAACTGTTTCGAGGACTGGAGGGACTACCGAATCGCTTTTGACTTCTTTCAGATTAAGATCCAGGACATCTGAAACCCTATCCAGATGTCCGGCACCTCTTTCTATCACTCAGGTGATAGAGCACTGAGAGATGTTCAGAATCATTCCTAGATCTAGAATAATATTTCAGTTTCCGGTAGGAAAAAACTGTGGTCTGAATTGCAGTCTATTCGGGGAAACAAACTTCTTCAGGAAGGAAATGGTCCCCAGCAAGCTAATCCATTCCCTCCCCGAGTATGCTTACTTCCCTAATAAGGCTGCGCTTTGCCTAAGCAGGAGAGCAAATAAAAAGTGCAATGTTGCGGTAGACTCGTAGTTCCATAACCGTGCGGTAACGAGCACCGAAAGGATTAAGAGATAACTCTGTTGAACATAGTAAGGCAAAACGAATGCAACGTTTATTCATTCACGTAAGAAATCCCCTCAATCTTAGGCTAAAGTCCGTGATTGTAGGACAGAGATACAGTTAGTCAGTCAATCCCGCAGGAGAGACGTAACCGTCGCACAGAGATACGGTTAGTCAGTCAATCCCGCAGGAGAGAGAGGACGTAACCTACATCGCATGACAGCGCACGATCTGTTACTGGCTCGGTTGGACTGGAGGACAGACCACAGCGTGGACCAGCAGCAGCCAGCAGCTTACGAACGTCGTCTCTTAACTTTATGTCTGGGTTGCCAGCTACCCTATTCTACGAAGAAATAGGTCCGTTATTTTTTGAGCAGAAAGACTCTCAAGCTGGTATATTTAAGCGAAACAGAAAACGCTAAATATATAGATCGTTTTGTGTCGTCAGAACACTACCATACAACGGTAAAAGATAATCGGAAACTCCTGGAAGGCTGCAGGGAGTAACGATTAAATGTCCTTAAATAGACAATAGACCTCTCGGTTTTGCCCATCCGAAGAGGTAACTACAGCAAGCGTATATGACTTGAACCAACCAGAAGTAAAATAACGCAAGGCAAAATATGAAATTATATCACAATAAAGTTTGTTCATACTTACCTGGGCAGACATTATACGTATATAGCTGAATTCGGAAATACAGCTACATACATATCTGACAGGCAAGTTTCATGAACAAAACTTAAGAGAATCGAAGCAGTCAGCTCAAGCTTCTTATGTTATTGGACATAAGCGTTCATTGACATAGTCTACAAGTCTATTTCTTGTACGAGTCTGCGAATGACGAATGAGAGCTCTTCCGAATCTTGTCAATAAGAGCTTATTCGCTTACGCAATATCAAGTTAATGAGATGTTTGTCAATGAGAACTCAACCCATTTACGGGACAAAGAGATATTTTGTCAATGAGGGGATACCCACTTACTTGACAAAAACGAAAGTATATTGTCAATGGGGGAAAGTCACTGAATTGACAAAACGTAATCCAGGAAGTCGAGCCATTTTAAATTTTTCCGATCCCGTCTCAAACTGAGACTGGGCTTACGGCAGGTAGAACGACGATGTTCAATTCGGCAGCGTAGTCCCGTCTAGAAACTAACAAAATCTATCATCTGAAAAACCCTTTCAGATGGGCTAAAAAGCTTGCAAAATTATCCTGTGAAGAGGAAGAAACTCTCCAACCAGCTTCCTCTCCCGTATCACAACTAATGCCTGCTAAAGCTTAAAATTTATTGGCAGTATGGCAAAGGAAGTCCTGTCTTGCGCTTTCCTGAAGAGTCCTTTTGATGAGTGCTTTTGCAAGAATCCTACTGAACGTTGCTGAGAGTCCTGATGTGCAGGACATCGAGCCTTACATAACCCGTAACTGCCTTATCGCAAAGTCTTGACTGCGGTAGTGGCAACTTAAATTTATTGGCAGAATGGCAAAGGTTGCGGTAGAGCAAACGAGATCTTCCCTTGAGCTTTCCTTAACTCCATCCACCTATGCGAAAAGCAATATTAATTGACAGAGACCTCTTGAATTTCACGAAACCCGATGTCTTTGCTGGGTTTTGAAGAAGTTGTCTGTTCACTTTAAGCTTCCTCCGAAGCACTGCCTACTTCACATTCTTTGCAGGTGAGGTAGAAGGTATCACCGAAGGTAGAGGTAAAAAATTCTTTAGGCCCAAATCTGAACAAGAGCTTGAAGAGATCAACAGAAACGTTCAGCCAGGCGACACACCTGCGTGCGATGTGCACGCTCGGCGTCCACTGGCGCGCTCTCGGCGTCCACTGGAGCGCGCTCGGCGTCCACTGGAGCGCGCTCGGCGTCCACTGGCGCGCGCTCGGCGTCCACTGGCGCGTGCTTGCCGTGCACCCGCGCGCGCCTGGAGTCCATCCGGGCGTCCGCTCTCAAAAGCTTCCTGCTACTATGACTTCTTTTACTTATTTCTCGGTGGAAAGACGGACACGAGTTCAGGCGACGTTTCGCCTTCTTACTTCTCACTGAAACGCATAACGAGAGAGAGAGAGAGAGGACGTGAAGCGTACTCTTCTATAAAGCTTCTATTTAGAGGGCGCGAGTCCTTCCGAAAGCTCCAACCCCTGCACGGGGAGGACGCTTCGGAGGACGAGAAGCAATCTTTCAGGATTCGTGCACGCGCGACGCACTTTGGCAGTCTGGGGATTTTCATCAGAAACTGCGAAGGCACGCCAGATCGGTGGGGGTTCCTTGTAACCCTCCTTAGGCTTTCGACATGCTCCCTCCCCGGGTCCTGGGAGTCAAGCAGAGGTCCCGGCCTAGAGGCGAAACGAGGCCGATCTGACGCACCCTCCACTACACAAGGGGTATCACTGCACTTCTGCACTTCACTTTTACTCTCTAAAGCAAGCACTTTCGATTCTAAGTTACGAATCGAAAGAGTATCAGAGAAAGGGCAATTCCTCTACAGACACTGCTTAGGGCCCGAAGGCAACACTGCAGGGTTAGGAGTAACAATTACAGAAGTAGCACTTCACAGCAATGAAGGAGAGCGAGAACCTCTCGTAGACATATTCATAGCCCGTAGGCCATACTACAGGGTTAGGCAAAATAAAGTCCTACAGGAAGGTTAGCAGGTTCACTACCCTGACTTTTGTTACTGATTATTGCGTACATACGAATCATACGTCTTCCTTACGGAATTAGACATGTTTACTGATTAATGCGTACATCGAATCATACGTCTTCCTTACGGGAATAGACAAAGTCTCACACTCCTTACATGACAAATCTCAACAAAGAAGCAAGACCCATACCCTCGTACATACCAAGTGCGGATCTACCGAAGCTTTCGGTAGCCACACCTATCTTTGCAGACAACCCCGTCTGAAACTAGCCTAACTAGATTCAGATATTTTATGCAAAAATGAATCAAATTCAAATCAATTTAAGATAGCGTATGCCTAGCCACAAATCCCACAAATCCAAGTAAATAAATCAAAAGACAATTAGGATACTTAGGGCAATGAAGTTTCCAAAATCCTAAGACGGAGGTACTGAAAACAGGTGTTTTCAGCACCGGCGACAGAAAAATTATGAATAAAAAATGGGAATGGTTCCTGATACCCGCCTCCCAGTGGCGGGAATGGGTACTAACCACCTGGCCGACCACTGCGTGTGTCGGAAGTTTTTAAAATTCTGTCGGACTTCAGAAAATACAGCTATATAATATATATATATATATATATATATATATATATATATATATATATATATATATAGATATATATATATATATATATCTGACAGGTAAGTTTCATGAACAAACTAAAGAATCAAATTTCTAAATGAAATCTGAGTGATAATATATAAAAGAAGCAGCACGGACCTGTGGAGTGTTGAATAGTGAAAAAAATTGGACAGTATACATGACCAAACCTGGTCCATGTTCACCTACCATACTTCAAAGCCTGACTTGACCTTAGCAAATACATAAGCTACCATAAGCAAGCAAAGACTATGTCAACAGGACCAGTATACTACCAAGAAGGAAACACTATGTAACACTGTGATACGAATAGTCCCATAAACATTTTGACTTTAAAATACATCCATGAAGTATTTTAGGGAGCAAAATGTGCAAGACAGCCCTTAGGATAACTACACTACTGAATTTGTCAATCATGATCAACATTACCAAGCACAGCTGATAAACAACTATGTATAGTACAGTGGCGTACAGTACAGTGCTTAACATATATTTCATAAAGGAAGGCAATAATCACCAGAATGAAAAAAAAAGATTAGCTAATGCACTTAAAAACTAAACTCCGTCTAGGTTGGTCCATCCCTAACCTGATCAAACCTTCAAGGTACAAGGCCTTCACTATGCAAACATTCTTCAAAGTTAATAAAAACAATATAAAGTATACAGTAAGCATGGTACAATTTTAGCATTATATACATCACAAGACACATTTTTCTTTAAAATACACCCACAGACATGTGAACAACTGTAGCCTGAGAAATGTCCATACCAGGATAGTCAATCCATGGGATACTCCAAACTGATCCCATTCAGTAATTCAAGCAAAAAATGTGTGGGCAAATGGAGAGCATCATGCACGGGTACAATACAGATGCTAATATATGTAACTATAACCAGTTCTTGTTGAGGTTGTGCTATCTCAAACCTTTGTTTAATAATATAAATACCAAATGTCTAAAAAGAAATTTGTATTTTTCCTAGGTAAACAAACCATCGCTTTTCATATATGGAGTATACCTTTCATATACAGGCAGTCCCTGGGTTACGACAGTCTCGGCTTACGACGTTCCAAGGTTACGACGCTTTTCAATTATATTCATCAGACATTATTTCCAGGGTTACGACACCTACAACGCTCATCTGCAGATGAAATATGACACCAAAAATGCAAAATAATCAATATTTGAAGGTTTTTTTTTATGAAAAATGCCATAAGAATGCAGTTTACATAGTTTTCAATGCACCCAAAGCATTAAAGGTAAGGTTTTCTTATGTATTTTACTAGGCTCCGGCTTACGACGCATCTCAAGAACGGAACCCCGTCGTAACCAGGGACTGCCTGTACATGCACTGGGAGATATCCACAAGGTTGGGGAATGGATATGCCTCTCGACCTGATGTTTTCCCCTTGGACTTCAGTCGCAAGTTATGCACCACCAGCAGAAGAAACAGGGAGGCAGAGGAGTGTTTCCTTCAACACAAAAGGTATATGTTTGCATACCAAGGAAAAATACAAACTGCTTTTTAAAAATTTGAAATTTGTTCCTTGGGGGACAAAAACCATCACCTTTCATATTTTGAGACTCGCTAACCAGGAGGGAGGTACAGCCAGGAAAGATGGCAAGTGTCCTAGTGTGTCTGGAAGGTGTCCTAAAGACTGAGCGGACATAAGGTGTATCTTAGCAGTACGTGTTTTGTAGGAACACAAGAGGGGGTTAACCCGACAAGGATGGCGGGGCAACCAAGTACTACTGCTAAAGCTGCCCTAGTAGCTCTGCTTAGCATTCAAGTGAAAATTTTAAGAGAGTATTAACTGAAAATTAGTTTTACTAAAGAAAATGGAATAAAAAAAATAATGGGATAAATGAGCAGCATCTGGACATACGACTCTAGTAGGGAGGGGCTCACATGACCTCTGGATCCTGGTTCAGAGGTACCATTTGAGAGGGATTTGCTGCCCAAGATTGTGTTGTATTTTGTAAGGACTAACAAGATTAACCCTTAATGGACGGATCCCCTCATATGAACAGCAATACAACAGGTTTTGGGTGGTGGACAGATCCACTCATATGTGCATCAATGTCAAGCACCACTGATTTGAAGGAATCGGGAAGAGAAAGTTTTTCCATTACTTCCATAGCACATAAATTCACTAATGTCAACTTTTAGACTGGCTAAAATCAAGTGGGAAGGTCATGAGAGAGTTAGTTGTGATCTTGACTTGAAGGGAGCATATACTGCCCCTCTCTCTCTCTCTCTCTCTCTCTCTCTCTCTCTCTCTCTCTCTCTCTCTCTCTCTCTCTCTCTCGTTGTACCCATCTTGCCTGGTGAGGCGCCCCCGCGTGAAGTCAGATTAATCAACAGATATCACAAGTTTAACATACGACTAGAATTTGAGAAATATCTAGAAGTGTTCGTGAACTATCGGTGATAAGATTAGTGTGAAATAGTAGGATAAAGCGTCTTCTAAGTTAGTTTATCAAGTGTAATACATAAATCAGATCAAGATGGCAGTAAGTTCCAACTGCGGGAAGAGGGTGGCGTAATTTGGCGTGTTTAGCAGATTCGCAATACGATGAGGTAGCAGGAAGGGAACTGGCATTTCTATCATGAAATCAGCAACAGTCCTAACCAAAAAGATACAAAAGCATTCATAGATATATTAGAAGGATATAATCCTTCAAACTGGAACAAATCTAATGAAAACATCTTGAAAATAATTGAAGAAGTTCCAAATAAAATCCAAGTGGTCAAGAGACTCATAAAGAAAATATACATAAACCAACATATTCCGACAAGAAAATGAATAAGGTGGGAATCTTGTGAATATCCTAATTGATGCCTTAGGAAAAAGAATGCCAAAAGCATGCAAACTGTGTAAGGTTTGGTATAGCATAGTCAATCACAAAACCTAATCAGAAAATGAGCTGCATGCAACATTCCGACCCATCCACAGTGTGCTGAGGTAATACAAGATTTGAGAAAAGATACAAGAATTTTTTGTTTCAACATGTCCTATCATGGATAGACCAATGTTATTAAATCAAGATTGAATGTACAAATAGTTGAGGATGAAGATGAAGAAGAAGAGGAAGAGGAAGAAGAAGAAGAAAAAGAAGAAGAGGAAAACGGAAGAGAAGTAAACAAAAATGAAATGACAGAAAAAAATAAGGAAAACAAAGAACAAGATAAAAGTATGGATGCAGAGATACTCATTGATACTACATATGAGGCAATAAAGCAGCAAACCTACGAAGAAATAAATTACGATATGACAACAGAAAAGCAAATCCCGAAGAGGCTCTACCCAGATCTACACAATGACGGGAAAGAGGAAAAAAATAGACAAGAAAGACAAAATCTGCAACCTTTTGAAAAGAGGGAATTGCAGATTTGGAGAAAGATGTTACTACAAACATCCTAAGATATGTCAAAACTATGAAATATATGGTAAATGTGCATACTTAGATGGATATGGGGATGATTGCAGAGATCTGCATCCAAAAATATGTAAAAACCTAAAAGAAGGAAAAGGATGTAAGTTCGACAAAAAATGCAAATATATGCACCCTGTAGCCATGAATCATAATCAAATAAATAACCAACCAAGTAATAAAATCCAAAATAAGAAAGAAACAAATAAAGAGAGAAATCAAGAATATCAGGTAAAAGAGAAAAGCAAACCACCAATGAGATATGCAGAGGTGTCAGCAAAAAATTTCAAAGCATCAGCTCCAAAATTCTACTCAAGAGATAATAACTGTATTTATTATGCAAGAGGATATTGCAGAAACGGAGAAAATTGCAGATTCAGACACAAAATGAATAATTATGATGAAGGAAGATCAAATATTATGGAAAAGTTGGATTTTTTAATGTCAGAATTTCTGGAAATGAAAAAAAGAACAACATACCAGAACAGGAAAGAGACATGGGAAAATCCTTATTACTACCATTATTAAATGAAGGAGAAAACACGCAAACCATCATAGTGATGAATGCGCAGGGTTTAGTTACGAGTAACTCAAAAAGAAAATAGAGTACTTAGAAGAACTAACCCAAAATGAAAAGAAAAATAGATATAATGAATATAAGTGAAACCTGGTATTCCAAGAGACTGGGAATGATGATCAAATAAAAGGGTTCCAAACTTATAGATCAGATAGAAAAAATAGGAATCAGGGTGAACCGCACTATGGGAAAGACAAAAAACAAGGAAAAAATATATGAGAAATATAGTAACTCAGAATGTGAACTAATAGCGGTAGAATTTGAATCTGAAAAATTGATGAACATAGTAATATATAGACCTCCTAATACTAAAGAGTTTGACTTAATAATTGAAAAATTGGATGATATATGTAGAAATCACAAGGACTGGACTATTCTCCTATCTGGTGACTTCAACTTTCCTTTCGTAGAATGGAAAGAACGAATAGGAGATTGTGGTTGTACTTATACATATAAAAAAGAGAGTAATAGTAGTGCAGAAGATAAGAGGCAATTTGAAAAGCTATTAGATATGCTACTAGAATACAACATTCAACAAATAAATCACCTGCCAACAAGAAAGGAAAATACTTTAGACCTAGTATTTGTGAACGAGATGAATTATGTTAAAGAAATAATAGTTTATAATGCGAGTATTTCAGACCATAATGTCATAGAATTAACAGTTCATTCCAAAGCAAGTGAAAATAGAGATAAGCAAGAAATGAAAAAGTGGGAAGGATATGGAAAATACAACTTCTACAGTAAAAATATAAAATGGTCAGAAATTAATGAAGAATTAAACAAAGATTGGGATAACATTTTCTTTGTAAGTGATGGGACATAAGGGATAAATACGGAGATATTATATAAAATATTGGAGAAAATAGTGGAAAAAAATATACCGAAGAAGAAAAGTAAACATCATTCATGCATACCAAGAAACAGAAGGATCTTGTTCCAGAAAATCAGAAAGTGGAAAAAAGGTCTTGCAAAAGAAAAAAATGCATGGAAAGTTATAGAACTAAAAAGTAAGATAGAAAACTGC
This sequence comes from Macrobrachium nipponense, assembly GCF_015104395.2. NCBI lineage: Eukaryota > Metazoa > Arthropoda > Malacostraca > Decapoda > Palaemonidae > Macrobrachium > Macrobrachium nipponense. The sequence goes on along the minus strand of NC_087220.1, from coordinate 28,623,456 downwards.
AGAACAAAGATTATACAATCAAAAGAAAATGAAAAACGGGACTTGGAAGAAAAAAACCCTATTAAATATCAAGCAAAACCCCAAACTATTATACTCATATGCGAAGAAGATGAATAAAAGAAGAATAGAAATAGGCCCTCTGAGAATTGAAGGGAGATTAACGAATGAAAAAAAGGAAATTTGAAACATACTGGCAGAACGATATAAGAGAGAATTCACCCCTAGAAATAGATAAATGGAAGATAATGATATAGAAGTAAGGGAAGAAAATAGTGAATATTTAGCTGACATAGAAATTAATGAAGCTGATATTGTGCAGGCAATTAATGAAATTAAAAATGGAGCTGCTGCAGGGCCGGATGGAGTCCTGCTATTTTGTTAAAGAAAGTAGTTCATTCTATCGCAAAGCCACTTGCAATATTATTAAGACAAAGTGTAGATACAGGCAAGATTTATGATGAGCACAAATTAGCATATATCACCCCTACTTTCAAAAGTGGATCAAGACTAGAGGCAAGTAATTATAGGCCTGTGAGTCTAACATCACATATTATGAAAGTGTATGAAAGGGTAATGAAGAAAAATATTATGAAACATTTAATAAAAAATAATTTGTTTAATATAGGACAACACGGTTTCGTACCCGGAAAAAGTACACAAACCCAACTGTTAGTCCACCGTGAGAACATATTCAAAAATATGAAAAGCGGAAATGAAACAGATGTGGGTTATCTAGACTTTGCAAAAGCTTTTGACAAAGTAGACCATAATATATTAGCAAAGAAAATTAGAAAACACAATATCGTAGATAAAGTAGGAAGATGGTTAAAAGAATTTTTACACAACAGAAAACAGATAGTTATTGCAAACGATGAGAAATCGGATGAAACCAAGGTAATATCCGGTGTGCCACAAGGTACGGTGCTAGCTGCAATATTGTTTGTTTTATGATATTGAAGACATAGACAGTAATGTTAAGGATTCGGTAGTGAGTAGTTTCGCTGATGACACAAGAATAAGTAGAGAAATTACTTGTGATGAAGATAGGAACGCTCTACAAAGAGACCTTAACAAAGTATATGATTGGGCAGAGGTAAATAGGATGGTATTTAACTCTGATAAATTTGAATCAATAAATTATGGAGACAGAGAAGGAAAGCTATATGCATATAGGGGACCTAATAATGAGACAATCACAAATAAGGAAGCAGTTAAAGACCTTGGTGTGATGATGAGGAACATGTTATGCAATGATCAAATAGCAATTCTGTTGGCAAAATGTAAAGCAAAAATGGAATGTTGTTACGGCACTTCAAAACAAGAAAAAGCTGAACACATGATTAGCTTTATAAAACATATGTTCGTAGTCCACTTGAATATTGCAATATGATATGGTACCCACACTATCAAAAGGATATTGCACAAATAGAGAGTGTACAAAGGTCCTTTACAGCTAGAATAGAAGAAGTTAAGGACCTAGACTACTGGGAAAGACTACAATCCTTAAAATTATATAGTCTAGAAAGGAGAAGAGAACGCTACATGATAATTCAGGCATGGAAACAGATAGAAGGAATAACAGAAAATATCATGGAACTAAAAATATCAGAAAGAGCAAGCAGAGGTAGATTAATAGTGCCCAAAACTATACCAGGAAAAATAAGGAAAGCACACAGGACATTAATCCACTACGCACCAGCATCGATAATGCAGCGTCTATTCAATGTGTTGCCAGCTCATCTGAGGAATATATCAGGAGTGAGCGTAGATGTGTTTAAGAATAAGCTCGACAAATATCTAAACTGCATCCCAGACCATCCAAGATTGGAAGATGCAAAATATACCGGAAGATGTACTAGCAACTCTCTGGTAGACATTAGAGGCGCCTCACACTGAGGGACCTGGGGCAACCCGAACGAACTGTAAGGTCTGTAAGGTAAGGTAAGGTCTCTCTCTCTCTCTCACATGATGTCTTTTTATATATATTTGTTCATAAATATATCGAGGGGTTGCTGTTGGTTTTGGTTGTTATTTTTTATGATAGTATGTCGGTTGTAATTGTAATTTTGAAAAGAAAAGTGCAAAGAAATAGAAAAATCATGTAAAATCCAAAAAAGTTACTGCATCTTCAATCTCAGTAAATTTACATATATATTTTACAACAAATATATACTCAGAATTTGTTACTGATTTTATCTGTTATGATATTGCATAAACCATAATAATTTTACAAAATAAACAAATTTATTCATTAAAAAAAACATGCATAACTTGGTAAAATTTACGACTGTCTTGTAAAGAGGCCCCACTATGTTTGTAAATAGTAGTAATTTTCAACTTTTTGTAGAAGGTAAGGTAATTGTTTTATAATTTTTTCTTACACTTTGTGCATTTGCGTATCTTCCTCTTTCCATTGATGAGTTTTTTCTTAAATTCCAGGGTACGTCATATGATGTAGGCAGTCCTCGGTTACGACGGGGGTTCCGTTCTTGAGATTGTAAGCCGGAACATCGTCAAAAATCCTAAGAAAACCTTACTTTTAATGCTTTGGGTGCATTAAAAACTATGTAAACTGCATTCTTATTGCTTTTGTCATAAAAAAACCTTCAAATATTGATTATGTTGCCTTTTTGGAGACATTTCTTCTGCCAGATTGGCGTTGTAAGCGCTGTAACCCTGGAACATGTGTCGTAAACCTGGAAATAATTTCTGATAAATATAATTGAAAAGCATTGTAACCTTGGAATGTCGTAAGCCGAACCTGTTGTAAGCAGGGGACTGCCTGTATTGATTTACCAGTCACACAATTTGAGCGGAATTAGCGCAGTTTTTATTGTACAACATGAGTTTGATATTGGTGACAAATAGGAAACTCAATCTGTCCTCAGCATGTCCGGCAGTAAGATACCAGTCCTCCATAGGAAGTGAAGGTGGACTGTCCTACTGCTCCCTTCTCTGATTAACCCAGAACCTCAGGGTTGGGGGGGGAATGAAGAACTAAATGACCCTACTAATATACAAGAACATAATTCTCATAGTGATGTCAGTGATCATCATTAAGAAATTACTGGTGAAGGAGATGGAATTCCTTGGGGTAGAGGGTCTATTCACCACTAACAACAGGGAAGGGTTGGGTCCTTCCCCTCGCACTTACTGTTGAGTGGATGCTGTGTTTATATGAGTTGTTTGGCACTGGCAGAGGATAATGATTAGACTGATGGTCATAATTTTTTCATGAATAATTTTGTGTTTACAGCCAGCCCCCGCTATTTGCAGACTTGCCTGTTTGTGAATTTTTCTATAAACTGTATACTATACCGTTTGTGGAAGATTACCCTATTCGAGGTATTTTTCACTAAGAAATTTTCACAAATTGCTGCAATTTCATACAATTTTTGTTACTAAATGCACTTTTTGTGATAAAACTATTAAAATACTCAAGTAAAAGCATTTTTAGAGGGTTTTTTGTGTTTTAACTATCAAAATAGCCAGTTCTAAGCATTTTTAGAGTGATTTCAAGTAGTATTCGCAGATTTTAGCTATTTGTGGGGGGGGGAGGGCAGGGTCTGGTACCAATCCCCACAAATACAAGGGGTCTACTGTGCTGAATCAGCAGGAGTGCCTCATGATTTTCATAACTGAATCAAAATAGCCACGAACTTGACAATTTTTGCTAGTTTGTAGATGATGAAATATATATATAGTGTGCGTCATGATTGACGAAACTATATTCTGTTTTTTCCCATCTGTCCATCCGCCTGTGGTGTTTTTGTATGGTAACACTGCGTCCCGGGCTTTAAATAGTTACGCTATGTGTAAGTTTTAGGTAAATAAAAGGATGGACAGGCGGATGGACAGATGGGAAAAAACAGAGTATAATCATGGGTTGATGTTTACTTGCAAGAGATCACAGTTTATCTTGCTTTCACTTTAACCATGCCTCACTATTCTATATGTGAGAGAGAGAGAGAGAGATGAGAGAGAGAGAGAGATTATTTAGTGTGTTGGATTGATTTTGATACTTTTTTTTTGTGGGTAACTTTTTTGTGCTTTTGTGTACACTTTCTTTGGATATAAAAAATAATTAAGATTATTTGCTGTACATATACAACTGCAAACATTTAGAATACGTTGATTTGCGTGGTGTTTTTTGTAAGCATCTATGCAAAGAAGCCCACCCTGGGCCAAAGAACTTCAGCCAGCTGTGCCACCAGTTGTCACTTGTAGAAAATTTTTCATTACTCCATGTACATGTGCATACTATTTCCTTTTCATTCATATGTATATTTCTTAAAGTAGCGATGGTCAAATTTAGCATGGTATAGGTGTATGCATATTATGCAGGTATGCTCCATACACAAGTGCCCTTTCATATTCCCAATAACTCAGTACTACCATGACTTTTAAAGCAAAAGAGGAGGCAATAATTCCTCTTCACAGTTCATGCTACATAGTCCCAGCAATAACTAAGGGACTTGATGTACTGCAACAACTCATGGGTGATTAGCAAATCTTTAAGGAAAGATACAAAAACAAAATTGCATCCCCATTGCATCACATTAGCATCTAGTAACATATTCTTTACAAAGTTTGTGACTTAACCAACAGCTAGTACTTCTAACACCAAATCACCAAATACCCCCTCTTGAATGCTTATAACTGCCTTTTTAATAGTTCAAACACCAAATATATCTTAAACTAACATCCACAAACATTCAGTCATGAAAATAATATGAAAACACAGTAATTGCTCTATGAAACAATCCATGAATAGGTGTATTTTCCCAAATAATATGGATATATTTTCCACAGAAAAATGTGCAAATAACTGAAGCTGCAAATGTTGAACCACGAATAAACGGAGGTCAAGTGTAATGTGAAGACATTCTACACAACATAAACGGTAGAACTACACCAGTTTTCCTAGACAGCACGAGAAAAACAACTGTAACACTTCCCAACAACCATAGGGCACTGCCAGTGATGAGAACACTTTGGTGACAGAACACTACAGTATAGAAGAGTTGCTCTCTCCTTACTTACCAGAGGAAAGGTAAGTAGGAGGACGAGATAGGCCAATAAACAGGAAAACACCCTCTTTTCTTTTAGTTTGCTCAACTGCTGAGTAAGCCAGTGGATCAAAATTTATACAGTAGCTATATGAAGGTTAGGCAATATTCAAAGGAAATAATAAACACTTTCCAGTTATTGGTGAAATGCCAGACAATGCTTCCCCATCAACCTTTTCTGCCAATGTACCTTGCCAAAAGAACTCAGCTCAAGAGTGACATCTAAGTTTATTTTGATTTCTTTTGAGAAAGTCACAAACTTGAGAATCAAACATTTTAATAAGCCTTTCATACTATACCTTTCTCAGAGCAAAATTTCTTTTCAATTGATTAATTGTCCTCTTAAAATACACACCTGTCTTGCATAGAAGGCTTAATTAGATAAGCAGTGTCTATCTAGATGCTTCATAAAAATCTTATTAAAAATTGCCACTTACATCTTTACTCTATATGTTAAGATATGCTAACAAAATTTTAGATGCCGAATACTTCCTATTACAGAGAAAAAGTTCTGTATATGTGTCCATACTCACATAAGCTTAATACTTACCACCAATACTGCATGGCAATCCTCATCTAGAACAACAGCTTGGGAATTCAACTCACCCCCCAACTCAGGGCTAAAGAATTCTTGAATCTCAGGGAATTTTTTTTGAGCCTCTCCTGAAAAAATAGTTTTATTAACTTCATTGTTACAATATTTCATTACAATAGTATTTTTTTTAATTATTAGCAACATTAATTCCTGATAACTGCAAATTAGCATACAAATATACAATTCTTTTCATAATTACAGTACAGCAAATTGGTATTTCCCATGAGCTTTCAACTAGCATGAATAAAAATGAATTCATTAAACTTTATTTTCTTGGCTAACATAAAAGTTTTCTTTTTACATAGTGTAAGGTATCAGCAAAAACATATGTGCATACTTGCATTGTGTTAACAAAGCAATGTGAGGATTTCTCAGAATGCAGAACAAGTCCATTTTAGTGCCTATATGTTAACGGCTGAAGTGATGCTTTTCCTAGCAGAGATGCTGAGTATTTGACAACACAAAATAAGTTTGCTAATCTGTTGCTGCAATAGTTGAAAGGCTAACTAGGAATTTACCTAGATCGTTTCAAAGTCTGAAGCTTCTCTTGGATGAGAAGAAGGCAGTACCTTACATACAAAAAATTTGTTTTGACAAATTTTATGGATTCATCTGAAGTACAAGTTAGTGCCTTTTCAGCAGTAAACATTTCAATTGGAGGGTGATTTAGGAACACAGGAGGTCTCTTTAAGTAGACTGACGCAATCAGGTAATAATGTGGTGTATATGTATATTAGCATTAGTTACTGCTAATTTTGATACTGTTTGTCATAAAAGCCTGTATCTATTGCTCCACGCTGTGTTAATCATCTGGATATGGTAAGTAATTTGATAAGAGATAATACAATTCAAATATCAATCTGGAAAAGTTGCATAACATGTTCATTAATAAATACCATAATTTGTATGAGTGAAATGCTGTGGTAAGTGATATGTAGGTGACACAGAGTGGGATAGGGAATGTAATTAAATCAACCTAACAGGAGCAACCACAAGACCAAGCACAATCTGACATAAGATGAGAAAGGGGATTTGAATCTCCTACATTTGACTAAATCAGTAAATATGTTTAATCAAAGTCTTTTCTCTTTAACATAAGTATGGATCTGCCTAAAACAGACTAAGTGGAATGGATGAATGTTTTCAAGGCTCTTACAAGAACTAGGCATCTCCTCTCAATTATCTTCCACAAAGGAGGCATGGAGAATTATTCCAAAGTATTACTCTATACAATCAGATTTTTTCTTTGTAGTGGAGGCACTGACATTTACAAAGAAAATGGAGATTCATGACTGGAGAGAATTGAGAGACACTTATCACAACTGGGAGTTGCAGAGGGATGTGTTATACAGATGCCAAAAGATACTGTAAACTGAAAGGTACATGATGAGAAATGAGGGAGGGAAATCAGTTTAAGAAGCGATTGATTCAGTAATAGAATGGGTATAGATGAACAATAAAGGATGGAAAGCCAGACCTACTATGCACAAGATAGAAGAGGAAGGGGAGAACTCCTCGGAGATTTAAACCTGCACACACATATATATATGTGTGTAAACAATAGCTATACGTATTAATTAGAAATTCTGATCACAGGCTTTGTGGTTCTTATAAAAACACACCAAATCTATTGAATAAAAAGTCTACACATGATGAAGAATAAAAAGTCTACACATGATGAAGAGTACTTAAATGATCCTCTAATTGTGAGTGGTCACATGGCTTGTCTGCGCTCAGATTTATCTTATAAATTATCACTATACTGACACTACAAAATCAATTGTGGTAATTTTAGATTGAACTCTGCCAACTAGCAGATCCAGCCTATGGAAAAAATTTGTCTACATTTCTGTTGGACTATAACATTCAATTAGGTCATTAAATCAGGATGAGTTTATATTCAAAGCAGAAGAAAAGTAAGTTAATTCTACACAGTACGTACAACAAAGCTGAGGAATAAATTTTTTTCTGAACAGCAATGAATATTTGTGTGCTGCAATAATGAGAAATAGTCTGTTTATATTATAAAAAAAAAGTAATAAAAAGCAAATTCAAAACGCTTACCAGCAGAGATCTCAAAATATCTTGTATCAGGGAGGTCAAATGCCATCTGAGATTCATATACCACAGCAGTTTCAATAGTTTCTTGATTATCCTTTTTTCTTTCATATTCTGCAAAACAAAAAACAAATGACAATACAAAATATGCTCTTAACCTTTTATTCATTATTATTATCATTATTATCATTATTACAGGCAGTCCCCGGGTTACGACGGGTTTGGCTTACGACGTTCCGAGGTTAAGGCGCTTTTCAAATATATTCATCAGAAATTATTTCCAGGGTTACGACGCCTACAACGCTGATCTGGCAGAAGAAATATGACACCAAAAATGCAAAATAACCAATATTTGAAGGTTTTTTTTTAAAGAAAAATGCAATAACAATGCAGTTTACATAGTTTTGAATGCACCCAAAGCATTAAAAGTAAGGTTTTCTTAGGATTTTTGACGATGTTCTGGCATACAACGAATTTTGGCTTACAACGCGTCTCAAGAACGGAATCCCCTTCGTAACCCGGGGACTGCCTGTATTATTATTATATTCCGATGAACCCTATTCATAAGGAACAAGCCCACAGCAGCCACTGACATGAAATTCAAGTTTCCAAAGAATATGGTGTTCATTAGTAAGAAGTAACTGAAGGTACCGTAATGGGAAATGATAAATAATGAGTTGTACCTCTAAAAAAATGTCTATTCATACTAATAATTGAATGAACTAATAACTATGACCATTAGTTTTTTAAAAATTGCTTCACCGTATAACACTGCATGTTATATACATACCATAGCATTACAGTTGGATTCACAATTATGAACAATACAAATTGTGCAAAATTTCATCTTAGCTATTCAGTCAACAAGAAGAGAACTTGTGTGATTACACCAGACCATCTTAACTATGACATATTTCATCCATTTTCAAATCACATTTATAAGCTCAAAAAAATTACTTTTACGAGCTAAAAAAAGAAGTAACATATATGGAGCATGAAAAAAACAAACAAATGTTAAAGCAAAAATTTTTAAAGCCTGGCACTTTGCAAATAGCGATGACTCTTCTACCACTGGGCGCTCGACGATAGCCGGGTACTCAACCACATCTGGGCTCCTACTCTCTGCCGGGTGCTCAGGAGAACTATGTGAAAACCTAATGATTGCTGATGATTGCCTGACTGTTATTCTCTAGCCCTCCAACTACGAAAATCATTCAGGGCCATCCCACTTACTGCACAAAGGTTCAAGGCTACATGAAGGTTCTCTAAATCTTTTGGTGGGTGGTGGAGGGGAATTAGCCCTGAGTAACAAGCATCTTTTAAGTGGATGAGACTTATCCGAAAATCTCCAGAACTAGACAATAAAATATGCCTCACTGAGATACCTTTCCAATAGCCATCTTTTGTCGACACCTGGGATGCTACAGGTGCGACTGAGGGGACGACTTCCCGTTGGCAGACATCACCGACCTCCCTTGAGCCTCCAGTATGCCTCCTTCCGGGGCTGGGGGAGTATGGCAGTGACCTTCACCTAGGAGAGTTGGTGGGATGGACAGCCACCTCCTTCACTCCTCCACTAATACTTCACTTGAACACTTACCACTCACTTTCCATAAGAACATGCATAGATTCCCCTGTTTGGGCCACTGTAGAAGCAAGAAAATAAAATTTCTTATTGAACTTGTCTTCGAGGCTGGCGTAGTGATCTGTGTTGGAAGCGTGAGAAACAGAAACAGAAGTAGGAGAATGGTGGTTTAGGAGGAGGACTGGAAATATGAGATATTGGTTTGGCAGGGGAAGAGACAACAGAATTATCAACAGTACCTGATTTCTTAGTCACGTCTTGTGTACACTTATTCTCAGCTCTAGAAGCCGCTTACCTTATATGATCCTTCTCTAATTTAGAAAGATGTGAAGCTAATGTTTTCCCCTTTTTCCCCTCCCATTCACTACAGTCCTCACAAGTTAAATCAATTGAGCAAACTTGCCCCCTACATGCTGTCCATAAAGCGTGTGGGTCATGGCATGCTTTCGTCAACATTGCACGTACTGCAGCAGAAGTGTTAGAATCTGGCATGTTTACTAGTCAAGAACAAGTAAAAAAATGTCAAAATTGTTGTCTCCTAGAGTATTAGAGTGAAAAATTGTGAAAGTCAATATCAAAATAAAAACAAGCTGAGGACTACCAAGGCACAAAATACTTCACCAAATTGGGAAGAACTCAAGCCAAAAACCAAAATCAAGCTGCATTTTCAACACTGTGTTGTTCTGAAGCCGGCAGAAACAAAATTGAGCTCTTGGCTGAGTTATTGTTCTCTCTTGGCTCAAAAGTGGACGGGGCCAGTCACCTACATAAACAAAAGATGATCACTATCGCGAATTTTCAAAATTTAAGCTGCCATCAAGTTAGAAACTCTAAGCTAAGTAATTACTGGGTAAGCTACTTATATAAAAACATCAGTTTTTATTTTGTAAGCATAACAAAAAAAGAATTGCATTTAAGAATATACTTATCATTAACTGGATAAACAATGACATACCTTCATGTTGCATTTGATGTCTCTTCAAAGTTCCTTTGTGCTTAAATCTCGCATCACATCTGATACACATATAATCTTTGCTGTTCACATGAGAGATCAAATGGTCTTTCAGAGCACTACTTGTGACAAATGATTTTGAACACACAAGGCATTCGTGTGGTCTGTGACCTGTGTGCAACCTCATGTGAACCTTGACAGTATGAGACTTTGTAAAAGTTTTTGAGCAAACAGGACACTTATACTTCTTATCAATTACTTCAGCCATGATTCTTGAGTGGTAAATCCAAAAGAAAATCAGTAATCAAAGGGCTTCCATCATTACTTTGGGTACTGGAGACATTTACAGTTTTTCTTTCTGTGTAAACTCACAACTATCTGTCAGCTGCCTTTTTTATATAAATGCTGCATAGTTTCTTTTTAATTAACACCAGTATCATGTTCATGACCAAAGCAAATTACACCGTGTTTCAGTCACGTAATTCACAAAAATCAAATTTCCCATACAGCCATACAGCATTAATGTATAATCAAGGCAGAACGAAACTGGCAAAAATGAGAGGGCACTTTAACTATCTCACAATCCTGTAAAGAAAAATAATGATAATGTTATTCTGGGTATCTACTGTCTTGAAAAAACACAAACTTTTACAATCAATCTTGACTTTTCATAGCATATAAACAATTACACAATTTTTAAAAATAAATTGTATTTTTCCTAACTATACAAACCTGAGGCCCTTACATAGCAGTTAAGCTCTTGAACAAGGTGGTTAGACAGTAACTACCGTCTTGGAGTCTCGTTTTGAACCCATGCAGTCCTCTTCTCTATTGGCGAGTCAGTAGTGGAAAAAGGAAATCGACATCCAATGAAGGGTGTTGAGTCTCCAAAGGTAGAGCAACCCATCAATAGGATAAAGTAATGATCGATCTGGATCAACAATACAAAGTCTAAGGCGTAAGGGATCATCAAGGATTCAAACCCGTCAAAACAGATGCCGAATCAAGACGGAGTCGTGACATGAAATCCGCCTTTTGAAGAATAATTGAGATGATCCATGCAACACGTCTAGCCCCTTCACCAATCCTGCAGAGATACAGGATGCGATCTTGGAAAACAAAAACTCTGTCTGATGATTGTCGTAAGGGCTTGCATGTCATAAACAAGAGTCAAATGCTGTCTAGAGGCCTGAGGTCCCTGGGATGGCAAGACAGAGAAAAAGTTTCTCATTAGTACCAGAATCTCAACTGAGGAGAAACAATGGCAGCCCCAACAGGGGTTCCGTTCCAGCGGGACTGACGCTAACCAAAAATCAACGCTAACAGAAATTCAAAAGTCTACGGGCGCCACAATCCACCTTATGGGGCCCTAGACTTGTTAATGATGGGTCAGACAGTGTCATGGCCAGGTATTTTGCCCTAATATGTAATACAGGCAGTCCCTGGTTATCGGTGGGGGTTCCGTTCTTGAGGTGTGCCGATAAGCGAAAATCGCCATTAACCGAAACTCAGCAATTTATAGCGCCATAATGGCCCTTATGGTGGCGATAAACAGTTATCAGCGCCATAAGCATCCTCATGGCGCTGATAACCAGAACTCGGCCCATTATGGCGCCATAAATCGCCAATTTTATGGCACTATAGACAAGCGCCATAAAACCAGATCGCCGATAACTGAGGACTGCCTCTAAATCTTTAATGAAAATTTAGAATTTCATTTGCCTAATCACTTACTATGGTCTGCATGGTAGTTCTACAAATTTTTAATGTCAGATTTGATGAACTTACTGGTAAATCTTGTATGAGAGAGAGAGAGAGAGAGAGAGAGAGAGAGAGAGAGAGAGAGAGAGAGAGAGAGAGAGAGAGAGAGAGAGAGAGAGAGAGAGAGAGAGAGAGAGAGAGAGAGAGAAAGTCATCTTTTTGAGACTGCTAATGTTTCCTCTCTCTTTATTCATCATATCTTCTAGTTAAATAAGTAAAAAAAGCAAAAGAGAATGATAAAAGTAACGTCTTTAACATTATAATAATTGTTTAAATGCTACAGCCATAAACAATTAGGCAATAACAGTTGTTTTGCTACAACAACCAAACCGAATTTGATAACAACAAAGTTTTGCTTGCATTTCAGCCATCATATGATAGTAAAAAATTACTGTAGTAATGTTTTAACTGGCGTTAAGTAGAACAGGACTTAAATATTTTTGCATTATACCTTTATTTGCTATGGAGAAAATATTGGCAAGGAAATATAGTACTGCTAAATTTAAGCTGCAGTTGTAGCTGAATCTGAGAAAAAAAAATGTTCACGCTACTAATGACAATAAATTATCGTGCATTAGCAATATGGATGCAACTCTACTGCAAATAATAGTGAAGATAAAAGTATTTTAATAAAAAATATTGGCCATAAAAGAACACATTTTACTGTTGTTTTCACACCGATAAAAGATAAATACAAACATAAATCTCGTATTATTATGAAATAGGATGAAAATAACAGATGCAATCTGTTTTTTACACAAAAAACATGCTCCCAACACCATCTATTAACGAAAAAAATAACAATCGAGCAATATGGATGCAACTCTACTGCAAATAATAGTGAAGATAAAAGTATTTTAATAAAATATATTGGCCATAAAAGAACACATTTTACTGTTGTTTTCACACAGATAAAAAATAAATATGAACGTAAATCTCGTATTATTATGAAATAGGATGAAAATAACAAATGCAATCTGTTTTTTACACAAAAAACATGCTCCCGATACCATCTATTAATGAAAAAAATAACAATCGAGTTCACAACAATTCGTATTTAAGTCATATCTCAACTTAAGTACTTCATATAATGAAAAAATAACCTTGTCCCATATACTAAATAGTTTATAGATATAGAGATCTATTTATGATAAACAGAAGCAAGAAAATCACTCTGAATCGAGTTAAATGGGACAAAATAAACCTGCCTATGCTCTCAGCTGATTTTTCCAAACCAAAACCTTGATTGTTTGTATTTTATAATACTATAGTAATATGACATTACATACAGTATCATTGGATACAGTGAAGTAAAGCATAACTTTTCAAAAGAGCCAAGGAATAGATGGAAATTCGTTATGTTTGTATTTTAGGAGGGTCTCTTGGTGCTTCGGCAAGTACCGAAATATGTACCAATAACCAGACAACAGTGCCATCTATTAACAAAAAAAAAACCAAGTCTAGTTCACTTATTTACATCAATTTTCAACTAAAAAACTCTTCATATAAAGAAAAATAACTTTGTCACATATGAATAGTTTCTGAATATTAATTTACGCTAAATAGAAGCAAGAAAATCGCTCTGAATTGAGTTAAATACCGTGAAATAATCTTAATTCCACCTCAGCTGATTTTTCCAAACCAAAACATGATCGGTTTGTTTGTATTTTATAACACAAATAGTAATACAAGGCTACATACAGTATTACTAGATAAAGCGAAGTAAAGGATAACTTTTTAAAAGAGCAGAAGAAAAGCTTTATGCATATTCATTATGTTTGCATTTTATGAGGCGGACTCAGCACCTAGCCTAAGAAACCGATAACCAGACAATGACGCTATAAACCCTACGGAATGTAAAACCCAGCTATGAATATATTTAACAAGTGCCATAAAACTGAAACGCTGCTAACTGATGGCGACAGAAGTTCCCAAGTACAACTCCAGGTCGGCATGTCTCCCCCCTTGCTCTGCACTCGACAGATCGAGCGAAGAGGCGGAAAGAGACATGTCCCCTGAAGGGGAGAGAGCAAGTCGAGGAAGTTTACAAGGAGGAAGGACAGAAGATGACGTGTCGGTCACCAACGGCGTCGAGGGAGAGCTTTCCTCTGACGCCTTGGCAGACTTACACGGCTTCTTCCTACTCTTGTACCTCCCCCACTGCTCCTCCGACCAAGAGATAAAAGTGTCACAAGTTAAATCTCTAGTGCATTCTCGCCCTCGGCATCTTGCACAGAGGGCATGAGGGTCAACTTCGTCACTGGAGCGAAGCACTCCACATTTCCTACCCCCAACTCCAGGGCAAGTTCTCCGGGTGGATGGGGGCCGCAAAGGCTTATCTGATTCGTGGGTTTGCATGGTTCTTACAAACAAACACACAAATAATATCAAATAAACACAGATATTCCACAATACGTATATACAAAAGAAAGAAATGAATTAAAAAAAAAGCAGCGATCTCAAAACAGAGGCAGGCAGAGAGGGAACGTTGGCATGCGACGGCGGTCGAAAGTAAATTGGAATGTTTATGTCCAGTCGGGCAGGACTCCTGACTATCAGACAAGCAGTTACTACCTAACTTCCTTGTTACAGAATCTTACGACCAAGTTTTAGATGGCGCTGAAAGTAATTCCTCGTGTAAAGGACCGATGGTTTGTATAAAGTGTAGGAACAAATGTGAGTTTGTTTACGGCAAAGCCATTGCGGGAATAATTTTGTACGTCTTGCAGCCAGAATCCACGAGTCAAGCAGACGACAGGTTAGTGAATTGTTTATGAGAAATTTTATTTTATTTTATGCTAGCACTTTTCAGTTATTTAAGTCTATACAACTATTTTTTATTTTTCTTTAAATTTTAATAATTGTATGGCTGAAATAATTTGTTTTTAATCTTTAATAATTGTACTGCTGAAACAAACGTAATCTTTAATGTGTGCTAGGAATGGCAAGTCATCGTTGGCAATTTAGTGGAACTTGACACATACGCTGATGCCTTCACAAACTGTTTCCTTGAATTGTAGATGTCATAGTAATGCAATAATGATAAAATTGCTCTAATATTTATGTATATTACAAATAGCTATGCTAAATTCCTAAATTCATTTATTTCCACGGTTTTATGTAAATCTTATCCCAAGTTTTTACAACAACGAATATTTTCAAATGAATTATCATGAATGCATAATAAATATATGGAATTCATAACCTTATCCTGGTCTTTAACTAATTATTCAAATGTTATCTAGCGCACTCTTCTTCTTCTTCCCGAACAATTGCTATGTTTACCCGTCCGGAGGCCGAAACACCTTCATCATTTAAGATTATTGTGAATTAAGTGTCCCAGTATCTACGGGTACAAGTGGTGTGCAGATTTAGCACAAGAAATGGGAAGTTTGTTGACACAAGTGACTCCACAAACATCAAGATGGCGTCAATCCTCTAAATATAAGGTGTTTTAAGTAAAAATTTTGAAAGCATCATGGAGGTATGTTTGCACTGCGTATGGCTAGACTTTCATTAACCTCTGTTTAATCTTAAAATATGACCTTAATTTCTAACTTTGGAGAAAATATACTTATACTTCGAAAGGAGAGTAGAGGTCTCAAGCTCCTTCTCTCACCACCAACAACTCGTGACTGATGACCATCTCCAGTGTCAGGATGTGTTAAAGTACTTTTTCGGAGGTAGTCAGTGGCTCGGCTAGTCCAGTCGGTTGTTTACCCTAGGTAGCTAAGGCTACTAATAGCCAACTACCTATACCTAGCTACTAGGTACCTACTAGTATAGCTAACTCGTCAAGGAGTTACTAGGTACTAGCTTACTACTACCTAGGCTATAGTAGGTACTATGGTTCAGATATTTTGCCAGGATCTTAATTAGACTATCTATCGTTAAAATTGTGCCTGAATTCATAAAAAATGCTGGCTGGGTTTAGACATAAATTAAATATAACAAAATTAAAACAACTTTACCCAAACTTCAGACTCTTCCGACTTTCAGGTTAAAATGGTGTAGTAGTAGTATTCGTAAGGTGACTTCTTTGGAACTCTTCCTCCAATGCGTCTGGCTTTCTCTGATTGTATACTTTTTTTATATATAAATGCTTTTGATAAATTCCTTCCAGCTTTCGATTTCTTTTCTAGGCAGATCTGTAAATATTTAAATCATTAATTTGTGTAGATGCTGCATAAAAGCCCTCTGGTCATAAGAGGGTACTACACATTTTAGAGATTTTGTTGGTATGCACATGGCGTTACCAGTAAAACAGCGTCTCATTTACTTATTTGCCGTTTACTAAAGTTTTGCCCGTTAAATACTGTTAATTCACAGCATTGCTTATTTTCAATTGGTTTTCAAGCTAATTTGAGTCTTTTCCTTAAGGTCCCTATAATTTGGGAAATTATTCGTACTATAATGGACTTGCGTCCTAACGTCTTGGGTTTATCTCAAGGTTTTTTGGCATCTCCTTTATTCTAAGAATTTTAAGGTTAACCTGCTTCATATAGTTTTGAAAGGTATTACATCCTTTTTCTCCTTGTATACCCAGAAATTCACACCTTATGAATTATAACAGTCTTCACCATTATATCTTATCGCGCCAACATTGTATCCACTGCATAGCGGCCTGATTACATTTGTAGAGGTCCAAATCTGTGCAGATTGGCCCATGCCCACACCCACAAAGTATGTAACCCATTGTCTGGATGGGGTGACCACATGGGCACTCAGCAGAGGGGGACAAGACCTAACTTATGGAGATTGTTTGTAGTCCTTCCAACTCTAGCTCTTGCTCAATTAAGAGTAACCCAATCCTTTCTACAATGGTTTGTTCCATGGGGGAAGAGACTCACATAGGCAGTCGTCAGTCTCTCTCTCTCTCTCTCTCTGTCTCTGTCTCCACGTGCACTCTCCAGCGTTCTAGGCGGTAAGTGTCTGACTCCTGGGGTCGAGGCTGCATGGTGGTTATGAAGCTTTTGCGGGATTTCAACCTTTGTCTAACCACCTGTTGATCATAGGGTGGGGTACCTTTGTTCGGTGGTACAATGCCTGCCAATCTATACAGTACTGGGAGGGGTGTTGGTCTTAAGGCACCAGTAATTATGACATGCTTGATTGAGTTCGGTGTCAACTTTATGGGAATGACATGACCTTTCCCAGACTGGTGAGCAGTATTCGGCAGTGGAGTAGTTGAGTGCCAGAGCTGTTTGTCTTGGGGTTTGAGGATTTGTTCCCCAATTTGAATTGGCAAATTTGATAAGGAGGTTATTCATGGTAGCTACCTTCTCCTTTACTCTCCTTACATGCTCCCTAAAAGATAGTGTTCGGTCTAATGTAACGCCTAAATAGACAAGGAAGCTATCTTTCTTCAGTTTCTTATCATTCCATGAGATGTTCAACTCCCTTTTTGATTGGTAATTTTTAAGATGGAAAGCACATACCTGTTTTTTGTCTGGGTTGGCATTTAGGAAGTTTTGCTTGTAGTAGCTATTCATTAAGATCTTTCAAAGCATCTGATAATTTGCTTTCAATGATAGTAAATGAATATGACTGGTTGGCTAGGCATAGATCATCTGCATATATAAATCTACGGATGTCTCTAAATTGTGGTTGATCGTTGGTATAGATGATGAAAAGCATGGGGCCCAACCCAGACCCCTATGGGAGGCCGTTTTCCTGTTTTCGCCAACTGCTTCTCCTGCCGCGTCCATTTCAACAAAGAAAAGTCTGTTACTCAGCAGTGACTGTATAACATGCACAATGCCTGAGTTGTAAATAACTTTAGCAAGTTTCAAAAGAAGCAACTGTGGTTCAAGGTGTCATAGGCTGCTGTTAGGTCAACCAAAACTGCCCCTGTGATTTTCCCAAGCTCAAAGCCATCCTCAATATTCTCCTGGTTCGATTGTGTTTTGGGCAAATGGGTCTAAATTGTTTGTGTATAATCCTTGTAAATCTGCTATCTTGGTCTGTGATAAACGGGATATAATTATTTCTGCTTCCTCTTGGAATATGTTTTCTTGACAATGTTCCATACAAGTTTCTTGAAAAGTTCATAGTTTTCTGGTTCTGGTTCGATGTTATTTATCTTGTCATCCAGCTCTGATGTGAAATATTCCCACTTTGATTTCCGGAAGTTGAATCTTGGCATAGGTTTAGACTCAAGAGCTCTAACTGGTCTAATGTTAACAGCAATAGGTCTGTGTTGAGATTTTGGAATTGGGTAGCACTGATTTTTCAAATTTTGGGCAGTGGCAAGATGACACAAATGCCAGGTCAGGGTTATATCCTCTCTTCCATCTCATGCTCATAAAAGATGGTTTTTTGCATTATGGAGAATGGTCAGGTTGTTATTTAAAGCCTATTCTCCTACAGCCTCTCCGTCAGTGTTATTCTGGCTGTAGCCCCATATGGTGTTGTAGCCATTGAAATGTCCAATCCCTAAAAATGCATTATTTCCCAGGTTGTGATTTTGAGGCCATTTAAATGGTATAGGAGGTGGTTAGGTGGTTTGTACGCAGACATGATGTTCATGTTTTTGGTCTCTATTTGGAGTATCTCCATCCCCTCATCCGATAGGTCAGCACTATTCAAGATAAAGGCATTTTCCTTCACGTATATTGCACTACCGTGGATGGGATTTGGGTGGTAGATTGCCGGATGCATGCCTGGCATTTTTGGTGGTGCCAAGTCCTTATTTGTCTCTTGAAGACATAAAATGTCCAATTTAAGACTGCTGAGAATTTCCAATTTTACGGCTGAGGCTTCTGCATTTGATACTCACGACCTTCAGGTTCAACATTTTACACTACACAGTCGCTCCAACTTGCTCGCGGTTCGTTGCTCGCTGCTTCCCATCCAGGTGGGAAGCAAAAATCTTGAGCTAAAAGCTCCTGGTTTTCCATTTTCGGCAGCAACGGCTTGCTGCTCGAGAATAAAAGGTCTAGTGTGAGGCCACCTTAGTGGATGAGGGGTTCACACCACACAGCAGAAGATTCAGGTGTTGTGTTGTGTAGTAATTTGTCTCCGTCAGGATTAACAGGGGCACCACGAGAAGGTTTACCACTTGCCCCCAATTATAACAGTAAAAGTCTCTTTTACTCGTATTATTTTTATATTTAGGTTTCGAATTTTATTAATGATATTATTTGCTGTAGTAAACATATAGATATGGTTTAAAACATCTCAAATGTCTTCAGTCTCAGAATGCTGTTACACTGTTTCTTTAAAACTAAGAATTTATATTTTTTCATCCATTTCACACTTTTTTTTTAACCATATTCCTTTACTGTCTACTTTGAGACACCTGGATACTTTATATCTCCCTCCACTTTTAGTATTCACTTCTCGAGTTTGTCTTTCATTTACTTAGTAGGTATAATGCTTTTCTATTATTTCTAAGCAGCATCTTTTTTTTTTTTATCCCTATAAAATGAATCTGTTGTATGTTATGTTCTGTAGCTCTTGTACTCTAAAGTATCACAATGGGGTCATCAGTAGTTTGGGAGCCTTTCCATTTCTCATGAGCCTTCTTCATCATCCATTCTTTCATTAGCTTGGACTCTCATGCAGAGTCTGTAGTACATCTGTCTGATGCTTTCAAAAACTAGCCTCTTCTATAACCCCACTTACCCGGTATTCATATAACGTTTGTAATCTAATCACAGATATATTATATATATTATATATATAAATATATATATATATATATATATATATATAGATATATATATATATATATATATATATATATACAGGTAGTACCTGGGTTACGAAGGGTTCGGCTTACGACGTTTCGAGGTTAAGGCGCTTTTCAATTATATTCATCAGAAAATTATTTTCCAGGGTTACGACGCCTACTGCACTCATCTGGCAGAAGAAATATGACACCAAAAATGCAAAATAATCAGTATTTGAAGTTGTTTTTTATGCAAATGCAATAAGAATGCAGTTTACATAGTTTTCAATGCACCCAAAGCATTAAAAGTAAGGTTTTCTTAGGATTTTTGGTGATGTTCCAGCTTACGATGATTTTCGGGTAACAACGCGTCTCAAGAATGGAACCCCCATCGTAACCCCCGGGGACTGCCTGTATATATATATATATATATATATATATACACAAACACATTCATTCAATATAAAACTCTTTGCCATAAATATGGCTTAGTTACAATACAAAAAAAAAAAAGGGCGTGCTACAACATAAGCTTACTTGGGGTGCATGAAAAAAATAAGTCAAATAAAACAGTTTCACCACCGAAAATTAAAATAAATACAGTATATTTTACCAGAAATATGATATTGTTATGATACAGTAAAGTTTTGTACATACGTACTTACCTGGCAGATATATACTTAGCTATAGTCTCCGATGTCCCCAACAGAAATTCAAATTTCGCAGCACAAACTACAGGTAGGTCAGGTGATCTACCCTCCCGCCGCGGGGTGGCGGGACTAGGAACCATTCCCGTTTTCTAATCAGATTTTCTCTTCCACCTGTCTCCTGAGGGGAGGCTGGGCAGGCCATCATATATATCTGCCGGGTAAGTATGTACAAAACTTTATTGTATCATAACAATATCATTTTTGTACATGCAACTTCCCCGGCAGATATATACTTAGCTGATTGGCACCCTTGGTGGAGGGTAAGAGACAGCTTAAAATACAAAAAAAAAAAGGAAACAACACATGTTGCAGGTCAAAGACCTTGGTTCTTACCTGATTGGGCAGAAGACTTCATGGGTACTGTCTATGAGTCTGCTTTGCCTCAAGAGTTTCAGCGAGGTAGTGACCTATGACTGAAAAACTCTTCTGGATCTTGTCAATGGGGGCTTACCCACTTACTTGACAGAACCGTGTTAGGATCTTCGCCAATTTGGCCTGACCCACTTACATGACCAAACCTTTGCCTCTGGCACAATCAAGGAGCACAAAACCAATCCCGACCACCTGACCATTTCTAACCCGTGTTAGAACTACAATTGAAAGGGGTTACCACTCAACCCTCTTTCAAACAACCATAAAAAACACATCACCAAATTAAAAATAAAACTAAACTAAACTAACACGGATCAGTTTCAGCTCCCTGTCCCAGCACCGAATCTGCAGATACGTAGGGCCCCAACGAGAAGCACTTATCGTATGTTACTCTCACATCTCTCTAGTGAGATGCAAACACTGAGTTGCATCTCCAGTAAGTAGCTGCCAGAATGTCGTTCAGAGACATGTTCTTTTGAAAAGCCAGAGATATCGCAATGGCCCTTACTTCATGTGCTTTCCCTCTAAGGTGTTTAAACTGTTCGTCATCGCACATCGCATGCGCCTCTGTTATGACGCTCCTCACAAAGAACGCCAGAGCATTCTTAGAGATGGGCCTTCCAGGGTCCCTGACAGAACACCATAGACTATCCAGATTGTCCTTAAGTTTCTTTTTCCTTTCCAGGTAAAATTTAAGGGTCCTGACAGGGCACAGGGATCTTTCTATCTCTCTTCCCACTAAGGGTGAGAGCCCTTTGACCTCGAAACTTCTAGGCCAGGGTTTCGAGGGATTCTCATTCTTTGCTAAGAATAATGGTTTAAAAGAGCAGATTGCCGATTCCCCTTTAAACCCTACTCTAGCATCCAGAGCTTGCAACTCACTAACTCTTTTAGCAGTTGCCAGAGCTATAAGAAACAGCGACTTTCTAGTGAGATCCCTGAAGGACGCCTGTTGAGGAGGTTCGAACTTGTTTGATACTAAAAACTTCAGAACTACATCTAAGTTCCAACTAGGAGGTCTAGAACACTTTTTCTTGGTAGTTTCAAAAGATCTGATCAGGTCATGCAGGTCTTTATCCTCAGCAATCTTCAGGTCCCTGTTCCTGAACACCGCGGATAGCATACTACAATATCCCTTAATCGTAGAAATGGCTAAGTTACATTCTTCTCTTAAAAAGAGAAGAAAGTCAGCAATCATGGTCACAGAGGTATTGGATGAGGACAGCTTCTTCGTCCTGCACCATCTCCTAAATACTTCCCACTTCGACTTGTATACTCGCAAGGTTGATGACCTGCGGCCTCTGGCGATCGCGCTAGCAGCCTTGCGCGAAAAGCCTCTCGCTCTGACGAATCTCTCGATAGTCTGAATGCAGTCAGGCAGAGAGCGGAGAGGTTTTTGTGAAATCTGTCGAAGTGGGGTTGTCTGAGCAGATCTCTCCTGAGTGGAAGAGATCTGGGGAAGTCCACCGTCCATTCCAGTACCTCTGTGAACCATTCCTGAGCGGGCCAAAAGGGAGCGATCAGAGTAAGTTTCGTTCCTGTTGAGGAGACGAACTTTCTCACCACTTCCCCCACAAGCTTGAATGGGGGAAAAGCGTAACCGTCTATCCCTGACCAGTCCAGAAGGAGAGCGTCTACCGCTATTGCCCTCGGATCCGAAATTGAAGAGCAAAAGTTGTCCAGTCTCTTGTTCCAATTTGTGGCAAAAAGGTCTATGTGTGGTCTGCCCCAAAGGTTCCACAACATCTGGCAAACGTCTTGATGGACCGTCCATTCTTCCTGCTCAGCAGGTCCGCTCTTACGTTCTTCTCTCGGTGAACAAATCTGGTGAGAAGTGTAATTTCTCTCTCCTCTGCCCACAGCAACAAGATTCTTGCTGCTTCGTACAGGGAGAAGGAATGCGTCCCTCCGTTTCCTTATATATGCCAGAGTCGTGGTGTTGTCTGAGTTGACCTGGACCACTGCGCCTCTGACTTCTGGCTCGAAGCTCTACAGGGCCAGAAAGACTGCCATCAACTCCTTCTTGTTGATGTGCCAGTTCACCTGGTCCCCCTCCCAGGTGCCTGACACTTCTTTCACCCTTAGTGTTGCTCCCCATCCCGACTCTGACGCGTCTGAGAACAACACTAGGCGCGGGTTCGGCTTTAGAAGAGACAAGCCTTTGTTCATCCTGAGTGGGGAAAGCCACCAACTCAGTTCCTTTTTTATTCCTTCTAGGATCGGGCAGGAGTCCGCAAGGTCTAGGACCTGACCTTTGATCCCACATCTGCTTTAAGTAAAACTGCAGGGGTCTCAAGTGAAGCCTTCCTAGAGAGAAGAACTGTTCCAGCGAGGAAAGTGTCCCCAGCAGACTTAGCCACTCCCTTGCGGAGCTTTGTTCTCTCTCTAAGAAGGTAGTCACTTTCTCCATGCCCCGTTCGATTCTTTCCGGGGATGGATATGCTCGAAAACCCCGAGAATCCATCCGAATCCCCAGATACACAATGTTCTGGCTGGGGACCGTCTGTGACTTCTCGTGGTTTATCAGCAGTCCCAGGGACTGGGCCATCCGTATTGTTATATGCATGTCCTCCAGACATTGAGTCTCCGACTCGGCCCGAATAAGCCAGTCGTCCAGATAAAGAGATATTCTCACCCCTTCCAGATGCAACCACCTGGCTACATTTTTCATGAGCCCCGTGAATATTTGTGGAGCCGTCAACAGGCCGAAGCACAAAGCCCTGAATTGGTAAATCTTTCCTTGTACCATGAACCTCAGGTACTTCCTTGAAGATTGATGTATCGGTACGTGGAAGTATGTGTCCTGAAGATCCAGGGAAACCATCCAATCTCCCGGGCGAAGAGCAGCGAGAACCGAAGAAGTTGTCTCCATGGAGAACTTCCTCTTCTCTACACAGCGATTCAAGGCACTTACGTCCAGAACAGGTCTCCACCCCCCCGAGGCTTTTGGTACGAGGAACAGGCGATTGTAGAATCCCTGAGAGTGGGGATCCTGAACTGGTTCTATGGCTTCCTTCTCCAGCATTTGATCCACCACAAGAAGAAAGGTTCGCCGCAGAACAGGGTCTTTGTATTTGGCCGAAAGTTCCCTTGGAGTTGTAGTTAAGGGAGGCCTTTCCCTGAAGGGGATGAGATATCCTTTTCTCCAGATAGAGAGGGACCAGTTGTCCGCTCCTCTCTGTGCCCAGGCTTCTGTGAAATTGAGAAGCCTGGCACCTACTGAAGCCTGGAGGACTCGAATCCTATTTAGCCCTCTTGAAGGGCCTGATAGAGGACCTACCACACTTGACTGGTTTTCTACCTCTGAAAGGGGCTCTGTGTGAAGTGCCCCTCGAAAGGGCTCTTGAAAAGGAAGTTTCTCCTTCCTGACGGAGGAAGCCGTTGGCCTCGCTTTCCTTGCAGACTGCGCCAACAGATCCTGAGTAGCCTTCTCCGCCAGGGAATGAGAAATGTCCTTCACCAATCTGTTCGGGAACAGCAGGTTTGAAAGTGGAGCATAAAGCAAGGACGCCCTTTGGACTGGAGAAACGGATTTCGTCAGGAACGAGCTATACTCTGCTCTCTTCCTCAGAACTCCTGCCCCGAAGAGAGAGGCCAGTTCCCCGAACCTTCCCTTACTGCCTTATCCATGCAGGACAGAATAGAGTTCAATTCCTCTGGGCCCAGAAAATCTGGGTCAAGAGTCTTTCTGGCCAATGCTCCAAGGGACCAATCTAAAAAGTTAAACACTTCCAGTACTCGAAAGAGTCCCTTGAGGAAATGGTCCAGTTCCGTCATTCCCCACGTTGTCTTGGCCGTTGGAGGGGAATGTCTTCTTGTGGAATCCACCAAGGTGGAGAAATCAGCTTCTGCCGATGAGGGGAGTCCCAACCCCATCGGTTCTCCCGTCTCGTACCATATGCCCTGCTTCCCCGAGAGCTTGGAGGGAGGACAAGAAAAAACTGTTTTCCCCGCCTCTTCCTTGGACTTAAGCCAATCTCCCACTGTTTGCAAGGCTTTTTTCATAGATATGGTAGGGCGCATCTTCAGGAAGGATGATCCCTTCGAAGCCTTCGTGCTGGAGAAGAGAGACCGAGGAGCGGCTGGGCTAAGATCATCCCCGAACTCTTGTACCAGCAGAGTCGCCAAGATATTGTAGTCGGAAAGAGCTGCTACTCTGGGGACTTCCTCCTCCGATACTTCTTCGAAGTCCTCACGAAGTCGTTCGTGAGATGTGGCTACTTCCTCTGCAAGTCTGCTAGGAGAAACACGACTAGTGGAAGCCGAGTGAATGACGGGAGAAGGACGCCTGGAAGGAGAGTCTTTCCTATCAGCATAAGAGCGCTTCCCAGGTGCCGAGCGCCTGTCCGGCGAGATGTGCCTGCACGGAGAAGAGCGGCTGACGAATGGAGGGCGCCTGGTTGGTGAGGAACGCCTGGATGGCAAATAGCGCCTGTCTGGCACCGCACGCCTGGCTGGCGTCGAGAGCTTGCTAGGGGAGGAGCGCCTGCGAGGAGAGGCGCTTCTATCAGGAGAAATGCATCTGAGAGGAGAGGCGCATTCGTCAAGAGAAAAACGCCTGCCTGGAGAATCTTGCCTGCTGGAAGACAAGTGCCCGACTTGCGCCTGGCTGGTGTCGAGAGCCTGATAGGGGAGGAGTGTTTGCGAGGAGAGGCGCTTCTATCAGGAGCAACGCGTCTGAGAGGAGAGGCGCATTCGTCAAGAGAAACACGCCTGCCTGGAGAATCGCGCCTGCTGGAAGACGAGTGCCCGGCTGGCACCAAGGGCCTGCTAGGGGAGGCGCGTCTGAGAGGAGCGGAGCTTCTATCCTGCGAAATCCGCTTGTGAGGAGAGGAGAACCTACAGGCGTAGAGCGCGTCTGCCAGGAGAATCGCGCCTCTCCAGAAGAGCGCCTAACAGGTGAGAGGCACTTGGAGCTCCTTGGAGACGGGCCCCTGTCCCGAGAGCCACTCCTCTTACGAGGAGGGAGCTTCGACTTCTTAATCGGGAGCGCGATATCCTTCTTGCGGGGAGGGTCACTGACCAGAGCGCCCATCAACGTCAAAAGTTGCTCTTGAAGGTTGACCAGAATCCGTTTGGTAGACATCTCCTGATCTCCTTCCGAAGATGGCGAGAGAGGCTTAGAATAGGAAGGCCGAGCCGTACAAGAAGCAGGACTGACTGGGGCTCTCCTGAATCTCTTCTTGTCCACAGGTGACTCCTCCGAGAAGCGCTCCAGGCTGGAGTTCAACATACTGCTGGGAGCCTTCCAGGATCTCTTCAAGGGACGAGACTCCTCAGCCGAGCTCCATCCGCATCTAGGAGAAGCCGAATCAGAGGAAGAAAAACACTCTTTAAGGATGCCTTTACTGTGGCGATCCCTGGAAGTCTGGGACAAAACAACAGAACCTGCCGAAGGGACGCCTGACCGGTGGGGATTCTCCACAACCTCCTTACGGTTTTTGACATTCCTCCTCCACTGGGCCTGGTAGTTTGGAAGAGGTCTAGACCTGGGAGCGTTGCGGAGCCGAACAGACGCTCCCTCCACTGTACTGGGAACACTGCACTCACTGATCACATCACTCTTACCTTGCAAAGCAAGCATCTGCAGTTCCATCCTGCGTAGAGCGGCTTTCATATTAGCCATCTCTCAAAGACGAATCTGCAGGTTCGGTGAAAGGAGAAGGGGCTGAAACTGTAGGAGAGGATGCTAGTACTACATTTGGATTAGGAACTAATTTGCCCTCAACTGGCTCGTTGGAATGAGACCTACTGGCGCTTCTGGAAGAAGCCCTCCTAATTCTATCTTTCTCTAGCTTCCTCAAATAAGAAGATAGAGAATTCCATCCTTCCTCATTCAGGCCTTCACATTCAGTACATGGATTAATAATTGAGCATTCATTCTCCCAACACCTCATACATACAGTGTGAGGGTCTACCGAACCCTTCGGTAGCCTCACCTTACATCCTTCCCTCACACACACTCTATATACATTACCAGTGTCTGACATTGTGAGAAAAATCCAAAACAATCCACAATAGCGTATGCCAAGCCAACGATCAAATACTTCACCAAAAGGCAGTCCAAGAAGATCAACGGCAAACGAAATACGAAAATCCAGTCAAGAGGAACCAACAAAGGTGTTGTTGGAACCGGCGACAGAGAAAATCTGATTTTAAAACAGGAATGGTTCCTAGTCCCACCACCCAGCGGCGGGAGGGTAGATCACCTGACCTACCTGTAGCGTGCCGCGAAATTTGAATTTCTGTCGGGGACGTCGGAGACTATAGCAAAGTATATATCTGCCGGGGAAGTTGCATGTATAAAAATATTTCTTATGTACTATTTAACATGCATATTTACTTTTTAAATTTTCATTCTAATAAATAAATCATAAATATCCTATCATAAAATTCCTGCATTTTTAACTCGGCGCAAAACACCTTTCTCAGACCTTTTTAGGCTTTCCTGCCCCCCAACAAGAAGAAGAACAACAAAGTAGTTTGTAAGCTTACTCCCCGAGTAAGCGAAAATGTAAACCAGAAGCCTGTTAAGCACATCACCAAACAGTCAATCACATACCAACTGTTCAAATGAAAACAGAAAGCAATGCTGCTGGCAGCTGAGGAGACACTGTAAAGAACCTTTACTCCACTGTGCAAGGTACACTTTAGGAAGCAGCATCTTAAACAGGTGGTTACATAATAGCCAAGTCAAAGCAGAGGCTTCAGGCTGTTGTTATTCAGCACTTGGAGGCTGTTGTTATTCAGCACTTGAGGCTGTTGTTATTCAGCACTTGAGGCTGTTGTTATTCAGCACTTGAGGCTGTTGTTATTCAGCACTTGAGGCTGTTGTTATTCAGCACTTGAGGCTGTTGTTATTCAGCACTTGAGGCTGTTGTTATTCAGCACTTGGTTTGTAGACTTGTAGTTTATACAACACAAAAAAGCCTAACTTTGAGCCAACTTTCTTCATCTGGCAAAGATTTAACAAGCAAAATGTTGTTTAGTATATAAACACTTCATTGTCAAAAAAAAAATCAAATTCAATAGAGGCTCCATAGAAATGTATTGAATTGAATTGAATATAGAATTTAGGCCAAAGTCCAAACACTGGGACCTATGAGGTCATTCAGTGCTGAAACGGAAATTGGCATTAAAAGGTTTGAAAAAGTGACAGGAGGAACCTCGCAGTTGCTCTATGAATCAATTGTCAGGAGAGGGTGGAAAGTAAGATGTTAGAAAGAGAATATAAAAGGCGGTACAGTTAAAGAGAATATAAAAGGAGGTACAGTTAAAAAGACTGGAAGGAGTTGCAGCTATGCACTGACGGCACTAACCCCCTACGGGAAAACATACTGCTACAAAGGAAAAATTGAGAACTCACAAAATAATTAAAGAGACAAAGAATTTGCAGAACAGGAGGGTGATGTAACTGTCTCTCAAACTTCGATCACTGCAGTTTCAAAGTTGACACTGGCTGGCTTGGAAATATGCTGCTAATTTTTATGATAAACACTCACCATGCATTATACGACTGCTATGTCCCTCTACTCAAATTACAGCTGTTTATCTGAGGCCAAAATACACAATTAACATAAGAATATTTTACTTGACTGACAGCTATACAACCTCAAGGGGTTAAAAATAACATGCATATTTTGCATCATATATTCTTAAGTGTTAGATTAACAATTTACTGTTACAGATGACAGTATGTTTTCATCACAGATTAGGAATTCTGTACAATAAGAGAAATTATACAAAAATTTTGTCATTCCAGAGTAACCTAACTTGAAGGTATAAAAAAATAGTTCAAGGCATACTAGAGTAAGATTCTTAAAAGAAAATTTACCTTTTACATATATGTAAAACCATAGTACTGAAAATATGGATCTTCAAATTAATTTGCAAGGGCAAGAAAACAGTAAATACTGCAGTTTCAGAAAATTTAATATAAATGTGAAGGCTCCTTTGGTAAGTGTCTTAATCATTAATAAACTGACCTATTGTAGTATTGATGCACTTTATTAAAGCCATCTGTTTGTCTACAGGCTGAAGTCTTAATATATTTTTAACATATATGCTGTAAGTCTCTGCCAAGTCACAGTCATCACTGTCTTCACCATCTTTACTAGAGGGTTCTGTAATAGTTACATTTTTGCTGCTTACAGAACCTGTCTCCTTAAAGTCTCCTACTTTAGGGGTCTCTTTGAAATGGACTTTGAGGGACCCTCTTGTTCGTGGTGGACTGACTCTGGCAATTTTGTAAGGACTCTGTCGTCTGATTTTAGGCTTCTGATCGACATCGGATGTAGTTACTGTGCTTGGTGATTCAAACGAATCCATTAGAGAAACAGATTTCTTTGAATTAGTCTGAGATTTTAGCGGTGAAGAGTTAAGATTCTGAGCTTTGACCTCAAACCCCTCCACTCCTGCGACCAGCTCCAAAATTGTAGTATCGGGCTCCTCATCTCCACTGAACGGCTCTTGTTTCTAGAAGAAAAAATAAAAGGAAAAAAAATAAAACATGTTGGATTTAGGGAAATTCAAGTAAAAGCTTCTTCAGAAATATGGAATGTATGCAGACAAATCATTAACCCTCTTGTGATCTGATGGTGCGTAACACGCCAATAAATTTTTTCAGTTAGTGCACAGATGACGCGCTGGGCACGTCATATGTAAGTTATTTTCGGGAAAAATTAATTTAAAAAATGCATCAATCATAGAAAACGTAGTTGGCGTCATTGATTCGACAGATGATGAATCTCGAAGAAAACACAAAACCGACGCGGCTAGCTTACTTAGCTACGATACAAAACGTCAACATAAGTAGGTTGGAAAATCTGAAAATTGCACTCCGTATTAGCATTACAGCTCATTAACAAACACCTTTTTAGCAAAATTATTACTTCCACGTGAAATATCAAACATTTCTACACAATTTAGGTATAAAACAAACTCCCCAAACCTAATTATTATATTTTTCATGATTATTTCAAAAAAATATCTACGATTTTTCTTTAAAACTGCATGTTCATCACATAGTTTTTATCATTTCTAAGCCTCGTAAATATGTTCTGCTTGCTTTAGGAAATAATTCAATCATTTGCCAACATATAACACTAACCAGAAGCGTATATCAGTTATAGTTGGGATGTAGCAAATTTTACCAAAAAACTTTTTTATGCGTGTGTTCTTTTCGGCCCAGAGGAAAAGTCGTGTACCTTACACCCTTATATTTTCTGCCTGTGCGCAAGAGGGTTAAATGTACTGCCCAGTATTTTTTGTTCAATTCCTTACATAGAATTTACACCCGCTGGAAAAGAGAATACGCCAACTCTTTTGTTAATACGAAATATCTAATGGTTTATGTTTACACTAAAGCAATTCTAACATTCTCACATAAACAAGGATTTCATAAATACTGCACAGTCACTAATAAAGTGAAAGTAATGGATTTTTAAAGAAAATTACTCCGTCATCTCTTGTGCAAACTTGAACAACCACCATGATCTTGTAAAGGATTACTTGAAGGCTCAAATATTGCATTTAGGAAATAAAGACTGAAGTGATCTGGACACATGCTGATGAGGGATGAGGAACAACTGGCAAGAAAAGTAGTAGCTATGGAAATAGGAGGAACCGCTGTAGAAAGGTCCACAAAATCATTAAAGAGGAGATTGTTAATGACCCAGACCTGAGCAGAGTTCAGGAAGAAAGAGCACAAGATGGAGGGCAATAGGTAGAACTCATTTAAATTCTAACTCCACAAAAGGAAATAGTGATATAAAAATATTTATGATAATGATGATGTACCATGTAATCTTTTCCCTTCAGCACAGATCTTATATAAGTAATAGCTTTAGCACACTTGAGATTCTTAGCATTGTGTGTATAATAAACACAAACAGAGGGGAGATGTTTGTTTTTAAAAGATGTAGAAAAAAAATCCAGTAAGATTCAATTACAAGACTGGACACTCACTGTGCTTCAAGATTAGCAAAAAAAAAAAAAAAAAAAAAAAAAAAAAAAAAAAAAAAAAAAAAAAAAAAAAAAAAAAAAAAAAAAAAAAAAAAAAAAAAAAAAAAAAAAAAAAAAAAAAAAGCTGTAAATATATATAAATACTGTTAAAGGCACTGTATTTGTCAATAATCTATACATAAAATTGTTAAACTGTATTTTCATATAAATCTAGAAGAATTGTATAAATTAAAAAAAAAGAATCATTCCATATAAATTGGTTGATGACTATCTTC
The DNA here is from genome assembly GCF_015104395.2 of Macrobrachium nipponense. Classification (NCBI taxonomy): domain Eukaryota; kingdom Metazoa; phylum Arthropoda; class Malacostraca; order Decapoda; family Palaemonidae; genus Macrobrachium; species Macrobrachium nipponense. The sequence goes on along the minus strand of NC_087220.1, from coordinate 28,592,444 downwards.
AACTAGTGTTTATTGTCTTGTCAACTTCAGTTTTAGCTGTTAAAACTTGTATACTTTGAATAATGGAGGGGAGTTATACCTTCAAAAGCTAAATATACAATTTCATTTACTATGTGGTCTTCGCTTACACTGTATGAAGGTTATAAGAAACAAACTGCTATAAAAATGATATTGTTATTGTACAATAAACTTTCATACATACTTACCTGGCAGATATATACTTAGCTATAGACTCCGTTGTCCCCGACAGAAATTCAAATTTCGCGGCACACACTACAGGTAGGTCAGGTGATCTACCGGCCTGCCGCTGGGTGGCAGGAATAGGAACCATTACCGTTCTTGAACCAGATTTTCTCTTCCACCTGTCTCCTGAGGGGAGGCTGGGTGGGCCATTTAAATCGTATATATCTGCCAGGTAAGTATGTATGAAACTTTATTGTACAATAACAATATCATTTTCATACATTCAACTTCCCTGTCAGATATATACTTAGCTGATTGGCACCTTTGGTGGAGGGCAAGAGACAGCTAATAACTGATTAGACAGGTAAACAACATACGTGTAGGTAATAAAAGTTAATTAACAATACCCTGGTTCCTACCTGTTTTGGCGGAAGATTTCATAGCTACTGCTTAGAAGTCTGCTTCGCCTCAAAAGCTTCAGCGAGGGTGTGACCTATGGCTGAGAACTCTTGAGAGGACTGTCACTGGGGTCCTATCCACTTACAAGACAATATACCTATGCCTAATGGCATACAAAGGAGTACAACACTGATCCTGATCACCCGATCCTAACCGTGGATTAGTATTTACGATTGAAAGGAGTTATCCCCAAACACCTTTCAAACAACCTTAAAAACTCAACACCAAACTATTTTGAAATCAAACTATACAAAATATAAGGATAAAAAAAAATTTAAGGATCAGTCTTATCTCCTTTACCCAGCACTGTATCCGCTGATACATACGGACCCAGAGAGAAGCATTTCTCGTATGTTACTCTTACATCTTTTAAATAATGTGAGGCAAACACCGAGTTGCACCTCCAATACGTGGCTGCTAGGATGTTTTTCATCGACATGTTCTTATTGAACGATAACAATGTAGCAACTGCACGTACCTCGTGCGCTTTAACCCTTGATGTCGTAAATGAATCACTGTTACACCTCATGTGAGCTTCAGTTATTACATTTCTGACAAAAAAGGCTAATGCATTCTTAGACATTGGTCTTTTCGGGTCCTTAACCGCACACCAGAGGCTCTGATTGCAACCTTGCAACTGTTTCTTCTTTTGCAAGTAAAACTTCAATGCTCTAACAGGGCATAATGCTCTTTCAATTTCATTTCCCACCAACTGAGAAAGCCCTTTTACTTCGAAGCTTCTGGGCCAAGGTCTTGAGGGATTTTCGTTTTTCGCTAAAAACAAAGGTCTGAAAGATAATACTGCCGAGTCTCCCTTAAAGCCCACTCTCGAGTCTAGAGCTTGCAATTCACTTACTCTTTTTGCAGTAGCGAGAGCTATCAGAAAAATACATTTTCTTGTGATGTCTCTGAAAGACGCTTTATCAGGAGGCTCGAATCTCTCTGATATAAGATATCTGAGAACCACATCTAGGTTCCAACTAGGGGTGAGTGAAGTTCTTGATTTAGTTGTCTCAAATGATCGAATTAAATCATGAAGATCTTTGTCATTCTCTATGTTCAGGCCCCTGTTCCTGAACACAGCAGACAACATGCTCTTATAACCTTTAATAGTTGACACTGCTAACTGAGATTCCTCCCGTAAATATAGAAGGAAATCAGCAATTTCGGTCACAGAGGTATCGGAGGAGGACAGCTTCTTCGCCTTGCACCATCTACGGAAAACTTCCCACTTCGATTGGTATATCCGCATGGTTGAGGACCTTCTTGTTCTCGCAATTGCTTTTGCAGCTTTGCGAGAAAAGCCTCTCACTCTGACCAGTCTTTTGATAGTCGAAAGGCAGTCAGGGCGAGAGCGTGGATGTTTTGGTGGTACCTCTTGAAGTGGGGTTGTTTGAGCAGATCTGTCCTTTCGGGAAGAGATCTGGGGAAGTCCACCGTCCATTCCTGTACCTCTGTGAACCATTCTCTTGCAGGCCAATAGGGAGCGATCAACGTCATCCTCATCCTTCCGAGGACACGAACTTCCTTATTACCTCCCCCAGTATCTTGAATGGGGGAAAAGCATATGCATCTATGCCCGTCCAGTTCATGAGCATGGCATCGACTGACAGGGCTCTGGGATCCTCCCCCAACGAGCAGAAGTTCTCCATCCTTCTGGAGAGGAACGTTGCAAACAGGTCTACTTGAGGCTTCCCCCAAAGAGACCATAGTTGCTGGCAGACTTGTGAATGAAGGGTCCATTCTGTTGGAAGGACCTGGTTCTTTCTGCTCAATCTGTCTGCCCTTATATTTCTCCCTCCTTGAACGAATCTCGTCAGGAGCACTATCTTTTGTTCCTCCGTCCAGACCAATAGATCCCTTGCCAGCTCGTAAAGGGAGGAAGAGTGTGTCCCCCCCTGTTTTCTTATATATGCCAGAGCCGTGGTGTTGTCCGAGTTGACCTGGACCACCACGCCTCTGACTTCGTTCTCGAAATGTCTCAGGGCCAAATGAATGGCTATGAGCTCTTTTGCATTTATATGCCAGGTCTTCTGTTCTTCCGTCCAGATGCCTGACACTTCCATTCGTCCTAGTGTTGCTCCCCATCCCGTTTCCGAGGCGTCGGAGAACAACACTAGGTGAGGGTTCTGCAGAGACAAGGACACTCCCGCGTTCTTTCTTAGAGGTTCTAACCACCATCGTAAGTGGTTCTTGATGCTTTCCTCAATGGGAAAGGTATCAGTCAGCTCTCCTGTCTTTCTGTTCCAACTTCTCCTTAGATGGAACTGCAAGGGTCTCATGTGAAGCCTCCCCAGAGAAACGAACTGTTCTAGCGACGAAAGGGTGCCCAGAAGACTGAGCCATTCCCTCGCTGAACTTCGTTCTTTCTCCAGGAAGGCCGAGATCTTTTCCAACCCTCTCGTAATCCTTTCTTGGGATGGATATGCTCGAAAACCCCGAGAATCCATCCGAATCCCCAGATAGACAATGTTCTGGCTGGGGATCGTTTGAGACTTCCCGAGGTTCACGAGCAATCCGAGAGATCTGACTAGCTCCAGAGTTATCTCTAAGTCCTCCAAACACTGTTGTTTTGACTGTGCTCTTATGAGCCAGTCGTCCAAGTAAAGCGATATTCTCACCCCCTTCAGATGTAGCCATCTTGCTACGTTCCTCATCAACGCCGTAAACACCTGAGGAGCCGTCGAGAGGCCGAAGCACAAAGCCCTGAATTGATAAATCCTTCCCTGCACCATGAATCAAAGATATTTCCTCGATGAATGATGCAGGGGGACGTGAAAGTAAGCGTCCTGAAGGTCGAGGGAGACCATCCAATCTCCTGGACGCAGAGCAGCAAGGACCGAGTTGGAAGTCTCCATGGAGAACTTTGTCTTCTCCACGAAGCGGTTCAATGCACTCACGTCCAGGACCGGCCTCCTCCCTCCCGAGGCTTTTGGCACTAAAAAGAGGCGATTGTAAAAGCCCCGGGAGTGCGGATCCTGTACTTTCTCGATGGCCTCCTTCTCCAACATTTGCTGTACTAACCCGAGCAGGGCATCACTTTTTACAGGATCTTTGTACCTCACTGACAGCTCCCTCGGTGTCGTCGTCAATGGAGGTCTGTTCTTGAAGGGGATGAGGTATCCTTTCTTGAGAACTTCTAGGGACCAAGAATCTGCTTTTCTTGAGGCCCATGCTTCTGAAAATTTCAGAAGCCTGGCCCCTACTGATGCTTGGAGGACTGGAACCTCATTTTGGATTCTTCCTCGGGACTCTAATGGAAGATCTTCCTCTTTTTTCCCCTCCTCTCTTCCTTGGGGCTCGGCTTGAAGAGCTGCCTCGAAAGGGCTGTTGGGCAGTCCTTGGCTCCCTCTTCGTGACAGGAACGGCTGGTCTTGGCTTCTTTGCCGATTGCACCAGCAAATCTTGTGTTGCCTTCTCAGTAAGAGTGTGGGAAATATCCCTCACTAACTGAGAAGGAAACAACTGCTTAGACAGAGGGGCATATAAAAGAGAAGTCCTCTGCACTGGAGAGACTGCCTTAGTTAAGAATGAACTATAGACAGACCTCTTCTTTAGTATTCCTGCCCCGAAAAGGGATGCCACTTCAGCCGATCCATCCTGCACCGCCTTGTCCATACAGGCGAGCACACTATGCAAGACTTCTGGTTCCAAAAACTGAGGGTCTTGCATCTTCTTGGCCAAAGCCCCAAGGGACCAGTCTAGGAAGTTAAAAACTTCCAAGACATGGAATATTCCCTTGAGGAGATGGTCCATTTCAGACACTTTCCAGTTCGTTTTGGCCGATGGAAGAGCGTGTCTTCTTGCCGAGTCCACCAAGGTTGAGAAGTCCGCTTCAGCAGAGGAGGGAAGAGTAAGTCCCATCGATTCTCCCGTGTTGTACCAAATCCCTCTCCTCCCCGATAGTCTGGAAGGGGGACAGGTAAACACAGTCTTCCCCGCCTCCTCCTTGGTTTTAAGCCAATTTCCGAAAGACTGCAAAGCCCTCTTCATTGAGATGGTCGGTTGCATCTTCAAAAAGGAGGAAGACTTTGCAGTTTTCGTACTAAAAAATAAAGACCGAGGAGAAGGAGGGGCAGCAGGGCTCAGAGACTCTCTGAATTCTTTTAATAAGAGGTACTGTCAAGGTCTTATAGTCTGAAAGACCTGCCCCCTTATTTTCTTCCGAGTCCGAGACATCTTCTAAATCACGATGAGTTATATTTGGAGATGAGTGCGCAACTGGAGGAGGACTCCTCTCTCGGGAAGGTGAAGGGCTCGTAGCAACACCGACTGCAACCTGACAAGGGCTACGGCCGCCTGTGCGACATCTTGAGTCCCTGCCAGGTGAAGGCCGATGTTGCCCTTTGCCTTTGATTACACTAAGACCCTCCTGACAAGGGCGACGGCCGCCTGTGCGACAACTCCCGTCCCTATCAGGAGAAGGCCTTGAATGTCTCTCCATCTTCGCAGAATCAGGCCCATCCTGACAGGGGCTACCGCCGCCTGTGCGACATCTAGAGACCCTGTCAGTTGAAAACTGATCCTGAGAAAATTCCCAAAGAGGAGCCTCTAAGTCCGCCTCAAACTCCGATAAAGCTTCTGATTCATAGCACCTGAAGCCTGGCTCCTATAGTTTGGTTAAGTCCTTGCGCCTGATTGACACTTGATGGATATTAGGCGCTTCAGGAGTGAGGCGCCTGAAATGAGATTCAGGCGCCCAGCGCTTGGCAGGAGGCTCAGGCTCTTTACGCCTGGCTTCAGGCGCCTTGCGCCTCGTTTCAGGCGCTTCAGGCACCTCAGGCGCTTTGCGTCTTCTTCCAGGTGCCCCAGGCGCTTTGCGTCTCGTTTCAGGCGCCTCAGGCGCTTTGCGTCTGATTTCAGAAGTTTCAGGCGCTTTGCGCCTCGATCCAGGCGCCTCAGGCGCTTTTCGTCTAGTAGGAGTTTCAGGCTCTTCTCGCCATTCATGAAAATCCTCTCGCCTTGTAGGCGCTTTGCGCCTGACAGGAGCCTGGCGCCAGACTCCTGGCAGGTGCCTCGTCCGAGCTCTCAGATTGTTCCATCGGACGGGATCTTTTTATTGGAAGGAATTTATCCTTTCTTCTAGGAGGATCCTTCTTCAGAACTCCTACTAATGAAGATATTTGTTTCTGCATTTGTTCCAAAATCTTTGTAGCTGCATTTTCTTTTTCTAATTCCGATGAAGGGGAAGGAGCTTCTGCTGAAAATACCTCCTTCCTCTTCTTTTCCGGAGGATATTCTTCCGGAAATTCTTCCGGGCTAGAGTCGAAAACTGGAGACCTCCAAGATCTCTTCGAAGGTCTCGATAGTCTGTCAGAACTCCATCCTTTCTTTGAAGACGAATCAGAAGAAGAAAAGCACTGTTTTAGGACGTCTTTCCAACGACTATCCTTGGCAGTCTGGGACGCAACTACAGAATCTGCCGAGGGGACGCCTGACTGGTGGGGATTCTCTGAAACCTCCCTGCGGCTTTCGACATTCCTTCTCCTCTGGGCTTGGGAGCTTGGAAGAGGTCTAGACCTGGGAGCGAGACAGCCGATCAGACGCACCCTCCACTTCACTGGGAACACTTTCACTATGCTTACCTTCCAATTCCTTTAATTTACGCTCCATCTCCAAAAGTGAAGCTTTCAGACTTGCAATTTCCGATGTTGAACTTGCAGAGTCGGATAATTGAGAAGGTAAAGCTGTATGGGAGGAAACATTTGGATTAGAGATAGGCAAGCGACCACTAACTGGCTCGTTAGAGACCGACCTACTCACACTCTTGGAAGAGGCTTTTCTAGCCCTATCCCTTTCCAACTTTCTCAAATAAGAATCAAGTATCTTCCATTCCTCCTCATTTAAATCCTTGCATTCTTCGCATGTATTCAATTGTGAGCATACATTCCCTCTACAATTCTTACAAGTAGTGTGAGGATCTACCGAAGCTTTCGGTAGTCTCACATAACAACTTTCATTCACACACACACTGAACGAAAACGAAATATCAGACATTCTGAGAAAAATCCAAATCCAAAATAAAAAAAACAGTCCACAAAAGCGTATGCCAAGCCAGAGATCCAATACATCACCAAATAGCAGTCCAAAAGATCAACGGCGATGAAATTTGAAAGTCAAAGTCAGGAGGAACTAGCAAACGATGTTACCAGCCCCGGCGACAGAGAAAATCTGGTTCAAGGACGGTAATGGTTCCTATTCCTGCCATCCAGCGGCAGGCCGATAGATCACCTGACCTACCTGTAGTGTGTGCCGCGAAATTTGAATTTCTGTCGGGGACGACGGAGTCTATAGCTAAGTATATATCTGACAGGGAAGTTGAATGTATGAAACTATAGCTCTCAGAACATCCAATGCATTCAGTCCTTTTCCAACATGGCAGTACATAATAGTATATACTTACAACTGCTACGGAACACATTTCTGGGCTTCCACTTTCTTCTGGCATAATACCTGGAAAACCAAAATGGAGGATTCTTTACCATATAAAAATAAAATTTTTTGACACTTTGCAATTTTTATAGGTCTACAAACATGATATTGTTAAACTACAATAAAGTTTTGTACATACTTACCTGGCAGATATATACTTAGCTATAGTCTCCGACGTTCCGACAGAATTTCAAATCTCGCGGCACATGCGACAGGTAGGTCAGGTGGTCTACCTTACCCGCCGCTGGGTGGCGGGCGTATGAACCAATCTATCTCTCCAGCCAGATTTTTTTCTTTCACCTGTCTCCTGAGGGGAGGCTGGGTGGGCCATTAGACGTATATATCTGCCAGGTAAGTATGTACAAAACTTTATTGTAGTTTAACAATATCATTTTTGTACATGAACTTCCCTGCCAGATATATACTTAGCTGATTGGCACCCTTGGTGGAGGGTAAGAGACAGCTAAAGTAATAAGGAGAGATAAGAAACAACTGATGTTGTAGGATATAAATAACCTTGGTTCTTACCTGTTCAGGCAGAAGACTTCATTGATACTGTCTCTGAGTCTGCGTTGCCTGGAGAGCTACAGCTAGGACGTGACCTGATGCTGAAAGACTCTCGGATCTACCACTGGGATATATGATCCCTTTGTGTGGCAGAATCCAAGTCGGATCCTGTTAAAGGGAGTTCGTCCCTATCTTAACAGGTCCTAACCACTACTACTGCAAGGAGCCACACTCATCAGACCACCTAACCAAACTACTAAAGATTAGTATTACGACCTAAAGAGATGCCTTCATGCATCCTTTTTAAGGCAAACCAACAACAACAAATACAAGGGGGAAAAATTTATACTACTAAACAGGATGAGTTCCAGCTCCCTGCCCCAGCACTGAATCCGCAGATACGTACGGGCCCAAGGCGAAGCATTTTTCGTAAGTGATTCTCACATCACGTAAGTAGTGGTTCGCGAACACTGACTGACATCTCCAGAATGTTGTCTCCATCAGATTTCGCACGGACATATTCTTGTTGAAAGCAAGAGAAGTTGCTATGGCTCTTACTTCGTGTGCTTTCACTTTAAGAAGCCTAAGATGTTCTTATCTGCAGGATCCGTGTGCTTCTTTGATGAGGCTTCTCAAGAAGAAGGACAATGCGTTCTTCGACAATGGACGAGTAGGCTCTTTTACTGAACACACAGGACCTCTCGGTTGGCTTTCAGTTGCTCTTTTCTTCTAAGGTAGTATTTCACCATTCTCACTGGGCAAAGAGTTCTCTCGGTTCTTCTCCTACCAAAGAAGATAACCCACGAATCTCGAAGTTCTTGGGCCATGGACTTGATGGGTTCTCATTCTTTGCAAGAAAACCAGGAAGGAAAGAGCAAATGAGAGAGTCCTCCTTAAAACCCACATTACCATCAATCGCCTGAAGCTCACTCACTCTTCTGGCGGAAGCTAGAGCCATCAAAAACAGAGTCTTCCTGGTAAGGTCTCTGAATGAGGCTGAATTAGGGGGTTCAAACCTAGAGGACCCAAGGAATTGAAGGACTACATCCAAATTCCAGCTAGGTGTCTTAGGAGACTGCATTTTCGTTGTATCAAAAAGACCTAATAAGGTCCTGTAGGTCCTTATCTTCCGATAAGTTGAGGCCCCTGTGCTGAAGACATTCGCCAACATACTACGATAGCCTTTAATCGTCGAAACGACTAAGCCACATTCTTGTCTTAAGAATAAAAAGAAGTCTGCAATTTGATTCACAGAGGTACTGGAGAGGAAACGTTATTCCTCTTGCACCATCTTCTGAAGACATCCCACTTCGACTGGTACACTCGTAAGGTGGAAGGAACCAACCCTCGCTCTAGCGATTGCCTTAGCAGCTGCTGACGAAAAGCCTTTCGCTCTGACCAGTTTCTGGACAGTCTGAAGCCAGTCAGACTGAGAGCGGGGAGGTTTTGTGGTACCTGTCGAAGTGGGGCTGTCTGAGTAGATCGCTCCTTAGAGGAAGCGATCTTTGGAAAATCCACTAGCCATTCCAGCACCCCTCTGTGAACCAATCTTGTGCTGGCCAAAAGGGAGCTATCAAAGTCATCCTCGCGGAATCTGACTCTGCGAACTTTTTTAAGTCAACCCCAGAATCTTGAAGGGGGAAACGCGTATACATCGAGTCCTTTCCAATCGAGTAGGAGAGCGTCTATCCCTATTGCTCCTGGATCCGAGATGGGCGAGCAATACAGATCCAGTCTTTTGTTCTTTTGAAGTTGCAAACAGGTCTAAGAGAGGCCTGCCCCACAACTTCCAAAGGCTCTGGCAAACATCTTGGTGCAGAGTCCACTCTGTGGGAAGGACCTGATCTTTCCTGCTGAGGAGATCTGCCCTTACATTCCTTTCTCCCTGTACGAATCTGGTGAGAAGTTTTATCCCCCTTTTTCTTCTGTCCACAGAAGAAGATCTCTTGCTGTTTCGTACAGAGAGAAGGAATGCGTCCCCCCACCCCCCCTGTTTCCTGATGTATGCCAGAGCCGTGGTGTTGTCCGAGTTTATTTGCACAACTGCTTCTGTCACATCTGACTCGAACTCCTTCAGAGCAAGCCACACGGCTATTAGTTCTTTCCTGTTGATGTGCCAGGAAGACTGGTCCCCCACCCAGGTTCCTGACACCTCCTTGGTTCCCAGAGTCGCCCCCCAACCTGTTTCCGACGCATCGGAGAACAACACCAGGCTGGGGTTCTGGGATTGAAGAGGCAGTCCCTGCGAGAACTTGTTGGGATCCGCCCCCCACCATGCTAACTCCTTCTTGATTTGAAGAGAAATTGACAGGGAGAACTTCAAATCCTGAGAAGGACGACTCCAATTCCGATGAAGAAAGAATTGGAAGCGGTCTCAGGTGCAACCTTCCTAGGGAAACAAATTGCTCCAGTGAGGAGAGCGTACCCAGCAGACTCATCCACTCCCTCACTGTGCATACTTCTTTCCCTAAGAAGGTTGTTACTTTTTCGAGTCCCCGGGCTATCCTCTCCTGTGACGGAAAAGCCCGAAAACTCAGAGAGTTTCATATGGATCCCCAGATAAACGTACTCTTGAGCGGGAATCAGACTTGACTTCTGCTGATTGACCAGAAGTCCTAAGGAATAAGTCAAATCCAGGGTTTTTCTTCAAGTCCTTCAGACAACGATCTCTGGAATTGGCCCTTATAAGCCAATCGTCGAGATAGAGCGAAATCCTCACCCCTTCTAGGTGAAGCCATTGTGCCACATTCCTCATGATGGCCGTAAAGACTTGGGGGGCCGTGGAGAGGCCAAAACACAGGGCCCTGAATTGGAAGATTCTTCCCCCATCATGAATCTTAGAAACTTCCTCGAGGAAGGATGGATTGGTATGTGGAAGTAAGCGTCCTGTAAGTCCAAGGACACCATCCAGTCCCCTGGACGGAGTGCTGCTAACACCGAGGCAGTGGTCTCCATCGTGAACTTCTTCTTTCGACGAAGAAGTTCAGGGCGCTTACATCCAAACACCGGTCTCCATCCCCCTGAGGATTTCGGAACTAGGAACAGGCGGTTGTAAAAGCCTGCCGAAAGATGATCTGCCACTAGTTCGATCGCCTCCTTTTCCAGCATCTGATCTAAACCGCTAGTTCGGAGGGCTTGATTCATGATGGGCGTCCCTGTATCTCTGGCCGGTCAACTCCCTCGGGGTATTCGGTCAAGGGATGGCCTCGAAGAGAACGGGATGAGATAGCCCTTCTCAAAATTGACAGGGTCCAGGCATCTGCGTCTTTCTGGGCCCAGACTTCTGCAAACTGTAAAAGCCTGGCGCCTACAGTTGTCTGAAGGACTTGAGTCTTACTTGGGAGGTTTGATTGACTTCGTAAAAGTCCTCCCTCTTCTATTTGGTTTCCGACCTCTGAACGAAGAGGATCTAGAGGTAGAAGCCCCTCGAAAGGGTTCCTGAGAGGTCGGCTTAGCTTTCTTCGTCTTAGTCTGGAAGGTAGGGCGCGGCTTCCTTGCAGACTGCGCTAGAAGGTCCTGCGTAGCTTTGGCAGAGAGAGCCTTCGAAATGTCTTGAACCAGGTGTTTAGGAAACAGCTGCGTAGAGAGAGGGGCAAAAAGCAAAGACGATCTCTGAGCATGTGAGACAGACTTTGTTAAAAATGAGCAAAATACTGATCTTTTCTTCAAGACCCCTGCTCCAAACAGTGAAGCTATTTCGCTGGCCCCATCCCTCACGATTTATCCATACAGGATAAGACACAATTCAAATCCTCCGGAGAAAACGTGTCCGGTCCTTGAGTTTTCTTTTTAGCTAGGACCGGAGGGACCAATCGAGAAAGTTGAAAACTTCCAAGACTCTAAAAATGCCTTTTAGAATGTGATCTATTTCATTCATTGCCCAAGTAGTTTTGGCCGAATTCAAAGCTGATCTTCTAGTGGCGTCTACTAGTGCCGAAAAATCTGCGTCAGCTGAAGACGGAAGGCCCAGTCCCAAGGGTTCTCCTGTCTCATACCAAAATCCTGTCCGTCCTGAAAGCTTCGACGGAGGGAAGGCAAACATAGTTTTCCCCGCTTCTTCTTTAGTACGCATCCATGAACCGAAACTCTTGAGCGCTTTCTTCATAGAAAGAGTCGGTTTCATTCTCACACACAAAGATCCTTTCGTTGCTTTCGCTGTGGAGAACAACGAGTGTGGAGAAGGAGGAGCAGTAGGGCTCAAAGACTCTCCGAACTCCTGAAGGAGAAGCTCTGTGAGCTTCTTGTACGAAAGAAACTGTTGCCGATGTATTAGTTTCTTCCTCAGAGGCTTCCTGGTCTTCTTGAAGAGGAGAACGGGATGAGGATCCTTATGAGAATCCTTAGATGATTTCCTAGCTGGGGTACAGTGCGATGAAGGAGACAAAAGTCTTGAATGAGGAGAAGATTCCAAAGTAGAGAGGCGTACAGGAGAACGACGAGTTGTAAAAGAAGGACGCTTATCCGAAAATTCTTGTCTAAACTCGCATTCCTTCCTAAATGCAGACAAACTCTTAACAGCAAAAGAGGAAGGACTCCTTTCCTAGAAAGACCACGTCTATCCCTAGGGAAACTACGAGAGGGAGAGCGCCTACTAAAATCCTGGCGCCGATCGTGGAGAGCGGCTACTAGGCGCCGAGCGCCTATCTGTCACAGGGCGCTTAGGGGAATCCTGGCGCCTACCAAGCGGCGAAACGTTGCTAAAAATAGGGCGCCTTTCAGGAGCAGGGCGCTTGAGAGGCTCTTGATGCCTACGAAGCGGAGAGAGGCTGCTATGCTACCGAGCGCTTAAAACGGAACAGGGGCGTTCGGCGAGATCTTGGTCCTTACCAAGGGGTGGAGAAACGTCTGTAAGGCCTCCGAGCGCCTAACAGAAGCAGGGCGCTTGAGGCCGTTCTTGAATTCTAGCAAGAGGAGACCGATCAGGAGTAGGGAGTCTCGAGAACGAAGAGCGCTACTAGGAGAACGAAGCAAACAAGGATCAAAGGCGTCTTTCTCCAGGAGAACAGCTACTAAAAGAAGACGCTTACCAGGAGCAGGGCTCCTACTAGACTCTTGATGTCTTACAGGGAGGAGCGAACTCCATTAGCGATGAGCGCCTACCAGTCACGTTATCCGACGCCGACGACAGTAGTCGGAAGGAGAAGTGCGCCTACTTTCAGAAGGGCATTCCCTAGGTTCTCTGAGAAGGCGAGGAGAAGAAAGATGAGACGGAGACGACGAAATAAGTCTTCTATGACCTGAGCGACTCTCTCTTCTTGCACGAACTCTAGAAGAAGGAGAAAGAAGGGGCTGAGCGTCTACCCGAGGCAGGAATCCGATCTGGGGAAATATCTTCATAGTCCAAGGAGCGCCTATCCGTCGAATGGCGTCTCGACACCTCCGAGCGGGAGTGGTGTTCCTCTCGTGAAATGTTACGATGTGTAGAAGTATCCTCAAAAGAAGGAGATCGTCGATTACAAGGAGAGCGCTCTTCCGACGAAAACGCGCCTCGATCTCTTGATAGGGAGAGACAAATCCTTCCTTCTACGCGATCTCGATGCCAAGGAGTCCGCCAAGGCTGTGATCTGAGCTTGTAGGCCCGCTAGCACTCGAGAAGGGAGAGTCCCCAGGATCTTCTTCCGAAGCAAGCTCAGCGCGAGGAGCGGGAGAAGGAGGGCGATCACTGGATCTCCTAGGCTTCTTTGCTTGCAAGGAAGCTACATCAGAAAAGTCTTCTGGGCTGGACGCTAACGTACTTGAAGGGAGCCTCCGCAGCCCTCTTCAACGGGCGTGACGCCTCCTTAGAGCTCCAACCACGCTTCGGCGAAGGAGAAGAGGATGACGAAAAACACTGACGAAGAATATTCTTCTTCTTACGATCCAAGGCAGCCTGGGAGCGAACTTCAGGATCTGCCGAGGGGACGCCTGACCGGTGGGGGCTCTCCCTAGCCCTCCTGCGGCTTTCGACTTTCCTCCTCCCCACTGGAACTGGGAGTCTGGAAGAGTCTAGGCCTGGAGGCACTAAGGAGGCCTGTCAGACGCACCCTCCACATCACTGGGATACACTGCACTTATCATCACTGACACTCTTACCTTGATCAGTACGAAGATTCTTGTCTTCCTTAGAACACAAGGAAGCTTTTGAGGCCGCCGCCTCCGAAGACGAATCTACGGCTTCGGTGCGGGGAGCAGGAGCTGAGACCTGGGAGGAAGGTTCTAAAACTACATTAATGTTAGTTTCATTCTCACTCATTCTCGACCTGCTCGAACACCTTGAAGAAGCTTTACGTACCCTATCCCTTTCAAGTTTCCTAATATAAGAAGAAAGAGCCTTATATTCATCTTCGTTCAAAACCTCACACTCTTGACACGGGTTACTAAACGAACATTCATTCCCCCTACTTTTAACACAGAAAGTGTGAGGGTCAACCGCAGCTTTCGGTAACCTCACCTTACATCCATCGGTCAAACATACTCTAAACAAAACCGGAGTTTTGGAAACAGAATCAAAATCAGACATTCTACAGGAAAATCCAGCGCAAAGTCAATAACGGTCCACAATCAGCGTATGCCAAGCCAAAATAGAGCGAATACGTCACCAAAATGTCCAAATCAATCTCCAGGCAAGCGAGAAATGAAGAATATATCGGAATGAAACGACAACAGTTGTTATCGCTTCAGCGACAGAAAAAAATCTGGCTGGAGAGATAGATTGGTTCATACGCCCGCCACCCAGCGGCGGGTAAGGTAGACCACCTGACCTACCTGTCGCGTGTGCCGCGAGATTTGAAATTCTGTCGGAACGTCGGAGACTATAGCTAAGTATATATCTGGCAGGGAAGTTCATGTACAAAACACAGCTTTTCAATATAGTATGAGTATCCCTCAGCACTAAGGAATACTATAGTATGTACTCCTATCCAAAAGGAATGCTGTAGTACTTACTCCTATCCAAAAGGAATGCTGTAGTACGTATTCCTATCCAAAAGGAATACTATAGTATGTACTCATATCCAAAAGGAATACTGTAGTACGTACTCCTATCCAAAAGGAATGCTGTAGTACGTACTCATATCCAAAAGGAATACTGTAGTATGTACTCATAACCAAAAGGAATACTGTAGTACGTACTCATATCCAAAAAGAATACTGTAGTACATACTCATATCCAAAGGAATACTGTAGTATGTACTCATATCCAAAGGAATACTGTAGTATGTACTCATATCCTAAAGGAATACTGTAGTGCGTACTCATATCCAAAGGAATACTGTAGTGCGTACTTATATCCAAAGGAATACTGTAGTATGTACTCATATCCAAAAGGAATACTGTAGTATATACTCATATCCAAAAGGAATACTGTAGTACGTACCCATATCCAAAGGAATACTGTAGTGCGTACTCATATCCAAAGGAATACTGTAGTACGTACTCATATCCAAAGGAATACTGTAGTACGTACTCATATCCAAAGGAATACTGCAGTACGTACTCATATCCAAAGGAATACTGTAGTACGTACTCATATCCAAAGGAATACTGTAGTATGTATTCATATCCAAAGAAATACTGTAGTACATACTCATATCCAAAGGCATACTGCAGTACGTACTGCTAACCAAAGGAATACTGTAGTGCGTACTCATATCCAAAGGAATATTGTAGTATGTACTCATATCCAAAGGAATACTGTAGTATGTACTCATAACCAAAGGAATATTGTAGTAGGTACTCATATCCAAAGGAATACTGCAGTACGTACTCCTATCCAAAGGAATACTGTAGTACGTACTCATATCCAAAGGAAAACTGTAGTATGTGCTCATATCCAAAGGAATACTGTAGTACATACTCATATCCAAAGGAATACTGTAGTACGTACTCCTATCCAAAGGAATACTGTAGTATGTACTCATATCCTAAAGGAATACTGTAGTGCGTACTCATATCCAAAGGAATACTGTAGTGCGTACTCCTATCCAAAGGAATACTGTAGTACGTACTCATATCCAAAAGGCAATTATTTGTATTTCTCAAAAACAAATGACTGATTCATCAACAGCTACAAGCTGTTGCAATAAAGGTGATATACGTATATAAATGTGTACTAATCAGACTGGGACATGTTCTGATAAATTTGTCTATGACTGGTAGTATAGTTGGTCCCTCTCTTTAGGTTTGGCCCTTTTGTTTGCCCACAAATGCACTGAATAGTCAGGCATATTTTCCAAAAATACCATGCATTTTTATCCTCCCAATAACCTTCAGCCTACCGAGTTTAAAAAAAAAATCAATTAACCGACGGTAATGTAGTGTTGTACTATGCTGCCTGGCCCTCAAAAAGATGTGTCAGTTTGATACATGAATTGCTTTAATCTAAAAACTGCACATACTAACAAATCAAGAACAGCTACATTTAGAAACATGTAAAACATATCACCATATCTAATTAAACTATAAAAAGGAGAAAGAAGTTACAAAGTCAGAAATATACAGTTCAGAGCTATGCATAAATACATTGAAAAATACATTAAAAGCATACATAATAATTTTCTTACTATACCTGGAAGTCAATAGTTTGGTATCTGTCAATAATACTCACGCATTTTGAGTTTTTGTGGAGAAGGCGTATCAGTTCCATCCACATGACCTTCTCCAATGTCACTAAACTCTGCAAGGTTTCCATCTTCATCTTCAGTATCTCCATCACCAGGTTTACTCTGATTGCTTTTCTGAGAAGTTTTTGAAGACAAATGAAGATTTTCTGCATTCCTTAGACATTCTTCAAGTCGACAGAGCTCTGAATGAAATAAGAGTAGAATCTGGTTATGATACGATTAGAAAACCAAAGTTGTTAGTAATTTATCATTCAGCTGAAAAATTATGACACTACAGTTTTCCAAACAACATATCTTACACCTTACTACATACTGAATTAAAGATGGAGTTTATAATAAGTTAAAATGCCATAAACTGTTGTGGATGCTAGATTTTTCTTAATAAGACTACTGAATTAACATTCATAACTCTTGTAGGGCTGACCTAAAGGGCTTGCTTTGACTTATTCACACACAAACATTGTGAACATACATCCACGTATATAAACATAGCCATATGTATACCAATAACTTTATCATCTGTGAACAATTTATTTACAATGTTGTTTTACCTGCAGAGACAATAGACAAAATGAAAAATAACAAACATGATCCTATCTGATGGGAGTCAGTAAAAGGCTTCCATACCTTTCTTCCCCAAAGCAAAAGTAAATCCTTCCACGTTGGAAGAAAATACCGACACTTACAAGTGCTGTTGTGGAGCAAGAAAGCAAGGAAAAGAGGAGCATCTATGCTATCTACTATGATAAGATTGATGGTGTTGTCGGCTGTACTTGCATGTAATATAATTTGCACTAAACCACTGTCTTTGGAAATGTGTTATGTACTAAACCTTTGTACAGATTTACAACTGACTACCTTCGCGGCTACTTCAAGGATATGCGGTACTCACATCGCCATTATCGCAAAAAATAAATAATTTCACTGTACAATTTTAACAAATGCTGACAAGGGAAGAATTAACAAAATAATTCAACATGATGCAATGTCAACCCCTTCAGCAAATGAGCTAGCTTGGAAGTTCAGCACTAACTGTTGTGGCAATACTGGAAGAAGTAGACACAACATTCAATTAAGTGAATTTGTACACACATCTGGAAAAACATTCCAAGTACTAAGAACTATTACATGTATGCTTACAAACTAATAACTTGAAATAACTAAATACAGTAATACCCCGAACTTACGCGAGGTTAGGTTCCAGACCCCCTCGCACAAGGGGAAGTTTCACGTTAGTTTGGCACAGTCTCTGAAATTGCGAATACGTAAATACTTACTTCTAGAGTTTGAACACTAAAGATGACCCTAATCATGCTCCCTAAGTATTAGGCTAACTTTTAAATGAAATTAAAGTTACTGTAATTTGATTTAATAGTTAGTTTATGATAATTAGTTAGGCTCCAATGAAAAGTTCGCACCATTGTGAATTCGCGCAAATCGAATCGCATAAGTTCGGGGTATTACTGTACAACACTTTTCCTAACTACAGGCAGTTCCAGTTATTGGTGGACTCAGTTGATGGCGATCTGGTACAAGCGCCATAAAATTGGCGATCTATGGTGCCATAACAGGCCGAGTTTCGGTTATCGGCACCTACCTAACAGAGGTGCCATTAACCGGTTATCAGTGCCATAAGTGCCTTAAATCATTGAGTTTCAGTTACTGGCAGTTTTTACTCATCAGCACCCACCAAGACCAGAACCCAGCCAGTAACCGGAGACTGCTTGTAAATACAAATATATTTAACAAAACAATATGTTCTTTTCATACGATACCCATTTCCACTTATGTAAATGAGGAAAATATGGAAGAATACACTACAACTTTCAATAACTGCTGCTAGGTTTAGATGACACATGTAAACCAACAATAGTGCTGCATATACATGAGAAGTCATGTGCATAAGGAGCACCAAGGAAGGAGTAAACAGAATTAGTCAGGGTGCTCTGAATTGACTTAGTGGGGCATGGCAGTACCTACGGGATGAATAAATCACCCCACCACCATGCTCAATTCTTTCATTGCACCACGCAAGCCCCCCCACTACAGCAAAGTTCCTGGTCACAAGAGGGGTCCTTACTAACAAGAATGATGTCTGTCACCCATGGCTTTGGAGCACTTATTGGCCATTCTACAGCCAAAAAAATCAAGGAGGGTTAAGAGGAGGAGGCTGGGGGATATAAATCTGCACTTCCTTAGGAGTCTAGGAGTACAAACAGGTCTGGCAGCTACAGCAACAATGGGAACAGAAGCATGAGAGTCTGTTGCCAAAACAAGAACACTGCAGAAGCAGCAGTAAGAATGAACAACAAAAGGGGTCAACTGCCAAAACAGTGACAACTGCACAATCATGAAAAGTAGGATTTTAGCCTTTGCTAAATGCTCCAAGGGAACAACAATGGCCAGATCCCTGGACAGACCAAGGGATGACCAAAGACCCTTCAGTAAACTCCTGAGTTCATTGACACCTCAGAGATATAGGGATGAAAGGTACAGATGAATGGTTGGTGTCTGTACATGAGAAATCCATGGGCCTCTCAAACAAAGGGCTCCCCCCTGCTCACAAGACTTGTCAGCTTGGGAGAATGTCAAACAACTAAACCAGAAGCAGATGGAGGAGTGAATGCAGAAGTCACATTAAGAGGGTCATCAGAGTGAAGTATCTAAACTGTATGTTATTGTCTAATATTAGTATATTCCATGTATATGGCCTTCAGCTGAAAATAAAAATTATTATTATTATTATTATTTTACTGTGCAAAGGTCACAAGCAGCACACAGATATTCTTCATATATAGTGGTAGACGTCGCCCGGCCCCCACGAATAGTTAGAATCAGCAAATTGTTGGAACCCCTATAATACACCTGGTCCCCACTAGAAGAAAAAGTACAATGATCAAAAGTCATGGGCAACATAAAGTGGCCACATACATGTATAACCATGACATCCATGTTATTCTGCTGCACTTATGTTTTTAATTTTAAAATAGTCAGCCATTAA
Source organism: Macrobrachium nipponense (assembly GCF_015104395.2). Classification (NCBI taxonomy): domain Eukaryota; kingdom Metazoa; phylum Arthropoda; class Malacostraca; order Decapoda; family Palaemonidae; genus Macrobrachium; species Macrobrachium nipponense. The sequence continues at coordinate 28,573,262 of NC_087220.1, read as the reverse complement.
ACACACAAGACAATCCAAAACAACTCCAGATAAATAAGGTGGAGGTAAGTAAATCCTAGTTTGAAATATATATGTAGTTCAGTTTAAACAATGAAAGCAGTCAAAGTTCTACAACAGCTGAGCTCTCTCCACTGAGCCAGTAGTTAAAAAAACTTGAAGGTTTGCTGAGGGGTCAGTGGGTAGGTATTTCTCTCCCACTCACCTAATTGCTACCACTGAACCACCTTGTCAAAAAGCTTAACAACCAACAAAGCAGTCACCTAATATACCCGATAAAAGACAATGGTTTGTATTCTTGTTGGAATAAATAGTAACCATATATCCAATTTTCCATTTCTTAATCAATACTAGAACACTTTATAAAACATGCACGTAACGTTACAACTACAGTATGTAAATATTTCATTTTTCCTAACTGGCAGTTAAATATTCACAGAGCAGTACTTAACTTTTTTCAAGCTAGAAATGTTATTTAAAACTCCTTTCCTTAAACCCAAAAGTATTAAATGGTAATTATTTTAGAGATTATATCTAAACTCACCTGTATGGCCATTCATGTGAAGCTTAAAATCTTCTAATTTACTGAACTTGACCCCACACGTAAAACATTCACTTTCTTTCAATTTGATGGGTCGAGTCACATGCCTTCGCTTCTCTCCTTTGCTTTTCAGCTCCTGCCCACACAAATAACATGAATCCACATCATGTGTTTGGATGTGATCATTGAAAACTGATACGTGATCAAATTCCTCTTTGCAAATTGCACACTCATATCTCCCCTTCATCTTTGACAAATCTTTTGCTTTGCTTCCGTGCTTCCTGCCCCGTTTCAGGGGAATACTTCTGACCTGTGGTTTTCCAGATTTTCCGTGGACTCTTGCCAAGTGATTCTTGATATCTCTCAGGAGCTTAAAGTTCTCCGCACATTCTGAACATTTATAAGGCTTTTCGCCAGTATGCTGTCTCATATGCAGAGTAACTGTTGAACTTCTGTTAAACTCCTTCCCACAGATGCTGCACTTGAATGGTTTCTCCCCTGTATGTATTCTCATATGCATCTTCAAAGAGTACTTCTGTGTAAAAGCTTTGCTACATAAATGACATTTGTGAGGCTTCATACCAGTATGAATGATGAAATGAGATTCCAGCTCACCTTTACGCTTAAAGCTCCTGCCACAGAGTCCACAAGAAAAAGGCCTCTCTTCAGAATGGACTGCCATGTGACTCCTTAGGTTAATCTTGTCGTGGAATAGCTTCCCACACAACGCACAAGCTTCATACTCATCCCCTTTAGCATGCTTCAGGTCAGTGTGTTTGTTCAGGTGTGCCTCATCAATAAATCTTACTCCACAGATTTTACATTCAAAAGGTCTCTCAGCAGTATGATTGTCCATATGAATTCTGAATATATCTTCACAAACAAAGGCCTCCATACAAATGTGGCAATGGTATATTACTTCTGTTATTGCCTCTTGCAATGGTTCGTGTAACTGTACGTTATCAACAGCCTCCATATTTGTAATATCGTGCTCTAACATAACAAAACAGTGAAAATTCTGTTCCTACACCCATTCAACTCAACAGACTAACTACAAAAATGCCAATTGCAGCCTTAATGCCATTTGAAGAGGGAGATAATGTTGAACTTTATAGAGTAAGTGCTCAGCTAAGAGAAGTCTTGCCCCATGTTAAAACTTCAGACGATACCTGAAAATAAATATAAAGTATCACATATAAAAGATACTGAAGTGAGGTAAACATGATATTGTTAAGATACAATGAAGTTTTATACATACTTACCTGGCAGATATATACTTAGCTATAGACTCCGTTGTCCCGACAGAATTCAAAACTCGCGGCACACGCCACAGGTAGGTCAGGTGATCTACCATTCCCGCCGCTGGGTGGCGGAATCCAGACCATTCCCGTTTTTTGAGCCAGATTTTCTCTTCCACCTGTCTCCTGAGGGGAGGCTGGGTGGGCCCTTAATCGTATATATCTGCCAGGTAAGTATGTATAAAAACTTCATTGTATCTTAAACAATATCATTTTTATAAATGCAACTTACCCGGCAGATATTTTAATACTTACTGATTGACACCCTTGGTGGAGGGTAAGAGACAAGCTATATACATACAAAAATAAAAAAATTTTAAAAATAAAACGGGAAACAACAAATTGTTGTAGGATATCAATCCTTGGTTCTTACCTGTTTGGGCAGAAGACTTCATGATTACTGTCATTTAGTCTGCATGCCTCAAGAGCTTCAGCGAGTTAAACAACCTATGACCGAACAGCCCTTCTGGATCATGTCATGGGGGCTAGCCGCTTACGTGACAGAACCCCTGCATGGATCGTTACCAAATGGGGCTTACCCACTTACATGGCAGAGCCTGACCTGTATCTTATCAAATGGGGGCTAGACCCTCTTACATGACAGAGCTTTAGGCTTTACATAATGCACAACGAGGAGGACCAAAAGTTAATCCCGACCACCTGACCTTCCTAACCATGTTAAATCTAGGAACTGAAAGGGTTATTCCTATACCCTCTTCCAGTCAACCATAAAAACCAAACACCATAATGTTAAAATTAACATAAACTAAACTAATTAGGATTAACCTCAGCTCCTCCTCCCAGCACTAAATCCGCGGAAACATACGCTCCCCAGTGGAAAAGCACTTCTCATAACTTAACTCTCACATCCCTTAGATAATGAGGCCACGGTTTTGATGGGTTTTCGTTCTTGGCTAAGAAGAAAGGTTTAAAAGAGCCAAATTGCAGCCTCCTTCTTAAAACCCACTCTGCCTTCTAACGCTTGAAGCTCACTCACCCTTTTTGCCGTGGCTAAGGCGAACAGGAATAGAGACTTCCTTGTCAAATCTCTAAAAGAAGAATTATTGGCAGGTACGAATTTTTCAGACATAAGATAATGAAGCACTATATCCAAGTTCCAACTGGGATTCTTATTATTCTGACTTTTTGAGGTCTCGAAAGACCTAATAAGATCATGTAGGTCCTTATTGTCCGACACATCCAGACCCCTATGCCTAAAAACCGAGGCCAGCATACTTCTATACCCTTGATCGTAGATACAGCTAGGCCACACTTTCTTCTAAGGTAAAGAAGAAAAATTTTGCAATGTCGGTTATGAGGTTACTGGAAGAGGATACCTCATGCGTCCTGCACCATCTTCTAAACACCTCCACTTCGACTGGTACGCCCGTAACGTGGATGGTCTCCTGGCTCTTGCGATTGCTTTTGAAGCTCTCGAGAAAAACCCCCTCGCCCTAACGAGTCCTTCGATAGTCTGAAGGCAGTCAGACTTAGAGCGGGGGAAGGTTTTTGTGATACCTGTCGAAGTGGGGTTGTTTGAGAAGATCGTTCCTTAGTGGGAGCGATCTGGGAAGATCCACCATCCACTCCAGCAACTCTGTCACCCAATGGGCTAGGGCTGGCCAAAAGGGGGCGATCAAAGTCAATTTCGTTCCCTCTGAGGAGGCGAAACTTCCTTATTACTTCCCCTACTAGTTTGAAGGGGGGAAAAGCGTACCCGTCTATTCCCTTCCAATCCATGAGGAGGCCGTCTATCGCTATTGCTCTTGGATCTGCGATCGGGGAGCAATAATTCTCCAACCTCTTGTTCCAGTTGGTTGCGAACAAGTCTATGTTCGGCCTTCCCCATAACTGATCGCACACTTGAGGGTTGAGAGTCCATTCGGTGGGGAGTGCTTGGTTTCTTCTGACTTAGCAGATGCCGCCGAACATTTCTCTCTCATGAAATAAACTCGTTAGCAGAGAGATCTGTTTCTCTTGCGCCCAAAGCAAACAACTCCCTCGCTGTCTCGTAAAGGGAGAATGAATGGGTTCCCCCTTGCTTCCTGATATACGCTAGGGCTGTCGTGTTGTCGGAATTGACCTGAATGATCGATCCTGAGATCTGTTTTTGAAAGTGCATGGAGAGCTAAAGTGAATGGCTTTCAACTCTTTTTTGTTTTGTCCCATTTTTGACACCCGAAAAAAAAAAAGGAAAAAAAGGGAAAAAGGAAAGTTCCCCAAAAGGAAACCAGGCTCCTTCCCAGGTTTTCTCTGACACTTCTTCCGAACCCAACGTTGCTCCCACCCTACGTCCGACGCGTCTGCAAACAACGCTCGGAGAGGGCTCTTTATGTGTAAGGATATTCCTTGACGAGTTTCTTCGGGTCTAACCACCACCGAAGATCTTGCTTGATCTTGTTCGTGATCCTGAATGATTCTTCGAGGTCCTGGGAACTGATCCCAGTTCTCCTTCAGATAATACTGAAGGGGTCTTAGGTGCAGTCTCCCCAGGAAAACGAACTGCTCCAACATGGATATGGTTCCCAGCAAACTCATCCATTCCCTCGCGGAGCAATGCTCTTTCCCTAGAAACACTGACACCTTTGTAAGGCAGCGTTTCTATTCTCTCTGTTGATGGAGACGCTAGAAAACCCCGAGAATCCATCTTGAATCCCCAGATAAACTATGTTCTGCTGGGGATCCAGCTGGGACTTCTCGAGGTTGACTAGGAGTCCCAGTGACTGCGTCATCTTTAATGTTACCGAAAGGTCCTCCAGACACTGATCCTTCGACTTTGCTCGTATTAGCCAGTCGTCAAATACATCGAGATCCTGATTCCTTCTAAATGTAGCCAATGCGCCACATTCCTTAGGACACCCGTGAAGACTTGAGGGGCCGTCGACAGTCCGAAGCAAAGCGCTCGAAATTGAAAACTCTTCCCTGTGACATGAATCTGAGGTATTTTCCTTGATGCCGGATGAATTGGCACATGGAAATATGCATCTTGAAGGTCCAGGGATACCATCCAGTCCCCTGGACGAAGAGCAGAAAGTAACAGAGGAAAGAAGTCTCCATCGAGAACTTCTTCTTGAACACAAAGACGTTCAGCGCACTTACGTCCAAAAACCGGCCTCCACCCGCCAAGGCTTTTTGTACCAGGAATAGACGGTTGTAGAAACCTGGTGAATGGAGATTCTTGAACCGGTTCTATTGCCCTCTTCTGCAACATAAGTTCTACTGCTTGTCAGGAGAGCTTGACTCTTGACAGGATCTTTGTATCTTGCTGTTAACTCCCTTGGAGTTCTTGTTAAGGGAGGATATT
>NC_087220.1:28547672-28567622 GCF_015104395.2 Macrobrachium nipponense | reverse complement strand
CCTGAGATTCGTCTTGGACAACAGGGTTTGGCAGTTCAGAGCCCTTTGTTTCGGTCTCAGCACGGCCCCAATGGTTTTCACAATGATTATGAGGAATGTAGCGAAGGTGCTCCATTCGTCAGGAATCAGGATATCCCTCTACCTCGACGATTGGCTGATCAGAGCGTCGTCGAGGCAGAAGTGTCTGAAGGACCTTCAGTTTACGCTAGCCCTAGCAAAGTCTCTGGGTCTGTTGGTCAAACACCGAAAAAGTCGCATCTGACCCCGACACAGTCCATCGTGTATCTGGGGATTCAGATGGATCAGTGGCTTTTCGGGCGTTTCCATCCCAGGAACGTCAGCGACTGGGGTTAGAGAAGTCGCAGCCTTCCTAGAGAGAGAAGCTTGTTCGGTGAGGGAGTGGATGAGTCTGCTGGGCACCATTTCCTCACTAGAAAAGTTTGTCCTCGCTGGGGAAGACTGCACCTCAGGCCTCTTCAATTCTTCCTTGCGGAAGAATGGACGTCGAAAGGGGACCTGAAATGCGATCCTAAGGATCTCCAACGAAGTAAGAGTTCACTTAAGATGGTGGCTCGACCCTCAGAAGTTACGAGAGGGCCTCTCCTTAAATCTTCTGAGCCCCGACCTAGTGTTGTCTCAGACGCTTCCATTTCCGGTTGGGGAGCAACACTAGGGGGGGAAGAAGTGTCAGGCTCCTGGAGAGGGAACAGGTAGCCTGGCACATCAATGTAAAGGAACTGCAGCGATATTCCTGTCGCTGCAGTTCTTCGAAGAAAAACTGTCAAGCAAGGTTGTTCAAGTCAACTCGGACAGTACCACAGCCCTTGCGTATTCTAAAGAATCAGGGAGGGACTCGCTCCAGATCCCTTTTTCTCCTGGCGAAGGAAGTTCTACTATGGGCAGACGCAAGGCCGCATCAAGATCCTGACAAGATTCGTGGCAGGGTTTCAGAATGTCAGGGCGGACCTTCTCAGCCGCCGGAATCAGATTCTACCAACAGAATGGACCTTGCACCAGGAAGTCTGTCTAAAGTTATGGAAATTGTGGGGACGTCCGCTAGTAGACCTGTCGCTACATCAAGGACGAAGAGGCTTCCTCTGTATTCTGCCTCCCCGGTTATGGACCCCACCCAGGGGCAATTGCAGTGGACGCGTTGCTCTGGAACTGGACAGACCTGGATCTTTACGCCTTTCCCCCATTCAAGATCATGGGGGACGTAATGAGAAAGTTCGCAGCGTCAGAAGGGACAAGGTTGACTCTGATTGCCCCAATGTGGCCAGCAAGAGAGTGGTTCACAGAGGTCATGACGTTCCTTGTGGACTTCCCAAGAACGTTGCCCTGGAGGAGAGATCTACTCAGACAGCCTCACTTCAAAAGGTTTCACCAAAACCTCTCCGCTCTGGCCCTGACTGCGTTCAGACTATCGAAAAGCTGGCCAGAGCGAGAGGCTTTTCAAGGGCAGCTGCGAGAGCAATCGCTAATGCTCGAAGAGCCTCTTCAAGAGCTGTCTACCAGTCTAAGTGGTCCTCCATTCAGGGCATGGTGCAAGAAGGAAGGAATTTTCCTCCTTCCACGACCTCTGTGAATCAGATAGCAGATTTCTTACTCTATCTAAGAAATGTGCAAAAATTGGCAGTTCCTACAATCAAGGGTTATAGGAGTATGTTGTCTGCCGTTTTTCGCCACAGAGGAATGGACCTCTCCGACAATAAGGATCTGCACGATCTCTTAAGGTCGTTTGAAACCACCAAAATTCCGCAAGCAAGACCGCCCTCATGGATGAATTTAGGATGTGGTGTTGAAACATCTGATGCTAAGTCCCTTTGAGCCTCTCCATGAAGCTTCTTCTAAGGGACTTAACGAGGGAAAACGCTTTTCCTAACTTCTCTGGCGACGGCGAAGAGAGTTAGTGAAATCCAAGCGTTCAGTAGCCTAGTGGGTTTCAAGGGAGACAGCGCTGTCTGCTCGTTGAACCCTTCTTTCTTGGCTAAGAACGAAGAAAAACCCGTCTAATCCTTGGCCAAAGAGCTTTGAAATCAAAGGATTATCGAGTCTCGTGGGTCAAGAACCAGAGAGAGCCCTGTGCCCTGTCAGGGCTCTCAAGTTCTATGTGAATAGGACTAGAGAGATAAGAGGTCCCTCAGGTAATCTCTGGTGCCTCGGTGAGAGACCGGATTTGCCTTTGTCGAAGAATGCTGTGCTTGCTCTTGAGGGACGTCATTAAGAGCTCATTCATCTTGCCAGAAGACTGATATGAGCCTCTTTAAAAAAAAAGTGAAAGCTCACGAGGTCAGAGCCGTAGCTACCTCTCTGCCTTCCAAAGGAACATGTCTATCAGAGATATTCTTGATAGCACCTTTCTGGAGGAGCAATTCCGTATTCGCCTCACATTACCTCCGGGTGTGAGAACGATTTACGAGAAACTGTAGTTCTTTGGGACCTTACATTTCGGCAGACACAGTTTTGGGGGCTGAAGGTAGCTCTCTCCCTATCCCTTACGCTTAGTTAGGTTAGTTTATTGTGTTTTTGGTTGATGGTGAGATCTTCTGTGAAATCTCCATTCCATAGTGTTAATATCAGGGGTTTTTTGCGTTAGTTGGTAGGTCGGTGGTCGGTTGCTGTGTTACTGCCATATGTTTGCCTAGATGTCTTGTCGCATTGTGGTCACGTCCCCGTTGACAGAGCATCCAGAGAGCACCAGCACTACAGGTCATAACCTGGCTGGCAACTCTGATAAAGCATAAGCAGGCTTTAGGTGACAGTAATCACATAGTCTACTTTGCTATCAGGTAAGGAACCAATAAGTTAATCTTTTATTTTAATTTAAATTTCCTAAAAAATCCTAGTCTGTCTCTACCCACCATCCGAAGGTGTGATTCAGCTATATATATATCTGTCAGGTAAGTTTCATGAACAAAATGTTATTGTTATAATACAATTAAGTTTGTTCATACTTACCTGGCAGATATATATACTTAGAGTGCCCACCCTCCTCCCCTCAGGAGACAAGGGCCATGAATAAATATGAATAGAAAATGGGAATGGTTCCTGATATCCGCCGCCCAGCGGCGGGAATGGGTACTACCACCTGACCGCCCCACTACGTGTGCCGCGAATTTTGAAATTCTGTCGGACGACGTCAGAAATACAGCTATATATAATATCTGCCAGGTAAGTATGAACAAAACTTAATTGTATTTATAACAATAAACATTTTACAAAGAAATACCCGATGTGGAGTTATTACCTAGATCTGCCGACCACTTTTTCATTTGATAATAGATGAAACAACAATAAAATTCAATATTTAAGCATACCATTCAAAAGAATTTAGTTTCGTCAACAAAATGAGATATATGAGAAATTGCCAAACAAAGTAAAATTAGCATGTAAACTAATGTATTCAAGGCAGTTTTTAAATCCAGTATAAAGTGGTATGGTTGTGAGCGCAATTCGTTCTACAATTGCGGCCACGTCCCTCCCAGCCTTCCAAGGCCTCATTTGAACAATATTTGTGTATATAGCTTATGTAACATTTATTGATATGAAGATTGTATAGTTGTAATCAGCACAATAAAAGAACATTTTGTTTCCTACACTAGTGAAAGTATGAGACATCTTATTCTCGGCGTCATTTTTTGAACTGAAATGTATTTTTACCTTGTAATCGGTGGTCTTACTGTCATCACAACTGAAACTCCACAGTGCTTATTTGATTGTAATTTTATACATTTCATTCTTAATTCACTCCAAATTTCACTTGACAAACATGAGAGTTTCTTTGCAGCAGTAATTTTTCAGGCTTGTTGTGCATTTGGCAGCCAGAATCCAGAGTCGAGCAGACAGTGGTTTAGTGAATTGTTTATGAGAAAAAGCTTGTACAGGCAGTCCCGGGTTACGACGGGGGTTCTGTTCTTGAGACGCGTTGTAAGCTGAAAATCGTCGTAAGCCGGAACATCGTAAAAAATCCTAAGTAAATTGCATTCTTATTGAATTTTTCATAAAAAAACTTCAAATATTGATTATTTTGCATTTTTGGTGTTTTATTTCTTCAGGCAGATCAGCGTTGTAGGCGTCGTAACCCTGGAAATAATTTCTGATGAATATAATTGAAAAGCGCCTTAACCTCGGAACGTCGTAAGCCGAACCTTTCGTAACCTGGGGACTGCCTGTACTTTTTTGCTAGCATTTTTCATTTATTCAAGTCCATATCAATATTTTGACTTTTTTTAATAATTGAATGGCTGAAATAATTTGTTTTTAATTTTTAATAATTGTACAGCTGAAACAAATGTAACCTTTAATGCGTGCTAGTTATGGCAAGTCATCATTGCCAATTTAGTGGAACTTGACACATGCGCTGATGCCTTTACAAACTTTCCTTGAATTGTAGATGTTATAGTAATGCAATAATGATAAAATTGCTCTAATATTTATGTATATATATTACAAATAGATACGCTAAATTCACTTCTTTCCACGGTTTTGTGTAAGTCTTTTCCAAAGTTTGGAGTAAACACAAACCAATTGGCAACAGTTATAAAAAAAAAAGAAAGTGCAAGCAACACATCGTAGCTAATGTTCACAGCTAAACAGATGAAATTTGTGTCAGGAATCTGGTTACTTTTACAACGAATATTTTCAAATGAATTATCATGAATAAGTAATAAATTTATGCAATTCATAACCTTATTCAGGTGTTTAACTAATTATTTAAACGTTATCTAGCACACTCTTCTTATTCCCAAACAATCTACAGGTTTTCCAGTCGCAAACGTAAACACAATCGTCGTTTAAGATTGTTGTGAAGAAAGTATCTCAGCGTCTATGGGTACAAGTGGTGTGCGGATTTAGCAAAGGAAATGGGAAGTATGTTTACACAAGTGATTCCGCAAACATCGAGATGGCGTCAATCTTTTAGTGTAAGGCGATGTAAGTAAAAGTTCCGAAAGCGTCATGGAGGTAAGCTAGTATTGAGCATGGCTAGACTTTCATTAGCTTCAGCTTAATCGGAAATTATGGCCTTAATTTCTAACTTGGGAGAAAACACTTACTTTGAGAGGAAAGTAGAGGTCTCGAGGTGCTGCTTCCACAGAGGTTGGCTTGTTACTGACATCTAATTCAGGTTACTGGAAGTGCTAGTTATTTTTATGCATTCAACTTACCTGTCAGATATATACTTAGCTATAGACTCCGTCGTCCCGATAGAAATTCGAATTTCGCGGCACACTCTACAGGTAGGTCAGGTGATCTACCGCCCCGCCGCTGGTGGCGGGAATAGGAATCATTCCCGTTTTCTGAAGACAGATTTTCTCTATCGGCCGTGACAGCAAACATTGTTGTTGTTACTCCTGATTGATTTTCGTATTTTTCATCGCTATGATCTTCTAAGCGGTTATTTTGGTGGACGTATTGGATCTTTGTTTGGCATACTCTTTCGTGGACTGTTTTTTGGACTTGGTTTTGAATATTTCTCATGATGTCGGATTCTAGCTTTACGGTTAGAAGACAGTGTGTAAAGGAGGGATGCATGGTGAGGATACCGAAGGCTTCGGTAGATCCTCACACAGTTTGTAAGGGGTGTAGAAGGAATGAATGTTCAATTTCTAACACCTGTAATGAATGTGTAAATATGAATGAGGAAGAATGGAAGAATTTAAATTCATATTTAAGGAAATTAGATATGGATAGGGCTAGGAAGGCTTCCTCCAGAAGCGTAAGTAGGTCTCGCTCTAACGAGCCTATTAAATTAACACCTAACCCTAAACCTCTATCTTTCTTCCTCTAGTACTAAGACTGCAAATCGGCAACGGAAATTGCAGATCTTAGAGCTGCGCTACACAGGATGGAACGTCAAAATGCTGACGTTGAAAGGTAAGCACAGTGATAGTGAATTAAGTGTCCCTAGTGCAGTGGAGGGTGCGTCTGATCGGCTCGTCTCGCTCCAGGCCTAGACCTCTTCCAAGCTCACAGGCCCAGAGGAGAAGGAATGTCGAAAGCCTTACGGAGGTTACGGAGAATCCCCACCGATCAGGCGTCCCCTCGGCAGATTCTGTGACGACCCGAACTGCCAAGGATCGCTATCGAAAAAGCATCCTAAAGAAAGTGTTTTTCTTCGTCAGATTCTTCACCGAATGTAAGGGGATGGAGTTCTGATGACTGTCACGCCCCTTAAAGAGAAGTTGGAAGGCTCCTACTTTAGATTCAAGCCCTGAGCTTTTCTCCGATCTATCACCTTGTGAGAAGAAGAAAATGATTGGTTTCCTAAACGGAAATCGGAGTTGCCTCCGCTTCGAGACATTTCCTCACCTGAATCAGGGAAGGAAAAGAGAGTGCGGCTGCAAAAATTATCCTAAATGTGCAGGAGCAACTTTCAGCCTTAGTAGGAGTTTTTGTACTAAGGAAACTCCCAGGAGAAAGGACTCTTTCCCTTCCTATAAAGAAGACGAAGGGAAAGAAAGAAGAAACGGAAGTTTCGCTTATACTCGGAGGAGTATGAAGAATGCGCCAAAAACGCCAACCTGGCGCAATGCGCCAGATGCGCCAGATGAGTTTGAGACTCCATACGAGTCAGAAGAGCCAGAAGCGCCATATGCGCTAGAAGAGCCAGCCTGGCGAAATGCGCATAAGCGCCAGAGGCGCCAGAGGACGCCAGATGCGCCAGATGCGCCAGAAGCGCCGGAAGCGCCACCCTGCCGAAATGCGCCAGAAGCGCCAGCTTGGCGCAAGGAATCACGAGCGTCAACCGGCGCAATGAGCCACAAGTGACAAATAAGAGACGAACTTCTTCCAAAAGACAATTAAGCAGGAAGATTTGTTTGGCTTTCGGAAGGATAAACCTTTACCTGACAAGGACTCTAGTGTCGCACAAGCGGCCGTATTCCTTGTCAGGACATAGGTCGTTCCGGAGAAAGCGATAGGAGAGGAGGCATCCTTCGTCTGACAGAGGAGAAAGGTGTGCACAAGCGGCCATCGCTCTTGCCAGGAGAAGGATAAGGTCGTTTTGCAGGATCAAACCTATCTCTCGTAGGGACGCAAGTTATCGCACAAGCGGTCGTCGTTCTTGCGAGAGTGGGGTGGATGGTGCAAGAGGCCAGTCTCCTACTGGAAATAAACAATCCTCTTCGGAATTGGATTTGGAAGAGATTTCGGACTCTGAAAATCACTCGCTCTCGGGTTTGTCAGATTACAAGACGCTGGCAGCCCTCTTACTCAAGAGTTTGGGGACTCTTTAGCCCTACTGCTCCTCCTTCTCCAAGGTCTTTGTTTACAGCACGAAGGTCCCGAAACAATCATCTTTTATTAAAATGAAGCCAACCATTCCATGAACAAGCTCTCCGATTCGTAGGAAAATTGGTTGGAATCCAAGGAGAAGGCGGGGAAGACAGTCTTTACCTGCCCTCCTTCCAGACTATCAGGGAAGAAGGGAATTTGGTACGAGAACGGGCAAAACCACGGGTCTAGCTCTCCCGTCCACTGCCGAAGCAGATTTTTCGAATCTGGTAGATTCGTCTAGGAGACAAGCCTTGTCATCAGCAAAGATCACATGGGGGACTTCTGAGATGGACCATCTCCTCAAGGGATTGTTTAATGTCTTAGAAGTTTTTAACTTCTGGAACTGCGGTTCCCTTGGGGGTGTTGGCCAAAAAGACACTAAGGAGGAGGAATCTTTAGTCCAGAAGTCCTTCATAGTGTTCTTCCTGTATGGACAAGGCGGTTCAGGATGGATCGGGAGAGGTGGCCTCTCTGTTTGGTACTGGTATTCTGAAGAAGAGAGTCTTATTTAGCTCTTTTCTGACGAAAGCAGTTACTCCTACTCAGAGGTCACTCTTCTGTATGCTCCTCTGTCGGACCAATTGTTCCTTCAAATCTTGTAAAAGATATTCTCATTCTTTGACAGAAAAGCCACACAAGATCTGTTGGCCCAATCTGCAAAGAAATCGAGGATTCTTCGGATCTATTAAGAGAGAGACTCGGGCTCCTCAACAGCCCTTTCTAGGAAGTACCTCGGCCAGACCCTCTTTTAATTTAAGAAAAGAGGAGTGCAGAAGAGAGGTAGGCCTTCCTTCAGACCTATCAAGAGAGCTAAATGAGACAACAGTCCTTCAAGCACCGGTAGGAGCCAGACTTCGGAAATTTTCCGAAGAATGGGCTCGGAGACAGGCAGAAATTTGTTTGGTCCCTTTCCGTGGTAACAAAGGGATATATGATCCCATTTCGAGACAGACCTCCCTTGACTACGAATAACCCGAGGGAACTGTCAGCCCAATACAGGGACCCTGCAAGAAAGAAGCATTATTGCAACTGGTAGAACAGATGTTGCAAAAGGAGGCCATCGAAGTGGTTCGGGATCCGCATTCCCGAGGATTCTACAACCGTCTTTTCTGGTTCCGAAATCCTCGGGAGGGTGGAGACCGGTCCTGGATGTGAGCGCATTGAACCGATTTGTGGAGAACACAAAGTTCTCTATGGAAACATCAAAATCGGTTCTTGCGGCTCTTCGTCCAGGAGATTGGATGGTCTCCTTAGATCTACAAGATGCATACTTTCATGTCCCCCTGCATCCATCATCGAAGAAATATCTCCGATTCATGATGCAGGGGAAAGTATACCAATTCAGAGCCCTATGCTTCGGCCTTTCAACGGCCCCTCAAGTGTTCACGAGGCTAATGATGAACGTTGCGAGATGGCTACATCTAGAGGGGATAAAAAATATATCCCTTTATCTGGACGATTGGCTAATAAGAGCAAAATCGGAAATCAGTGCTTGAAGGACTTGGAGAAGACTTTGAACTTGACAAAATCTTTGGGACTGCTCGTGAACCTCGAGAAATCACAATTGATCCCCAGACAGAACATAGTCTATCTGGGGATACAGATGGATTCTCGGGGTTTTCGGGCGTTTCCATCTCAAGACAGAATTACTCGAAGGCTTAGAAAAGATCTCGAACTTCTTAGGGAAAGAACGGACCTCGGCGAGGGAATGGCTCAGTCTGCTGGGCACCTTTCCTCGTTAGAGCAGTTCATTTCCCTGGGAAGATTAAATCTCAGACCTCTGCAATTTTATCTAAAGAGGATGTGGAGTCAAAAGACAGGAGACTTGTCAGACAATTTTCCCATCCAACAGGGGATAAAATCAGACCTTAGAGTGGTGGTTAACCCCATTAACAAGGAACGAAGGGGTGTCCCTCTTGATTCGGAACCCTCACCGAGTGTTGTTTTCCGATGCCTCGGGGAAAAACAGGTGGGGAGCAACACTGGGTCCAAAGGAAGTAGCAGGGGTTTGGACCAGACACAAACTACTCTGCACATCAATGCGAAGGAACTCCTGGCAATTCATCTAGCCCTGAATACTTCGAAGCGGAAGTCAGAGAGGCGGTAGTTCAAGTCAATTCCGACAACACCCACAGCTCTGGCTTACATCCGGAATCAAGGGGGCACTCACTCTTTCTCTCTGAACGAAATAGCGAGAGCTCTATTAACCTGGACAGAGGAACGGGGCATTATTTTCTGCGTACAAGGTTTGTCCAAGGAGTAAAAACTAAGGGCAGACAGATTGAGCAGAAAGAACCAGGTTCTCCCGACAGAGTGGATGCTCCACTCAGAAGTCTGCAGACAAATATGGTCACTCTGGGGGAGACCCCAGATCGACCTGTTTGCCACGTTCCTCTCCAGGAAAATAGACAACTTCTGCTCGCTAGAAGAAGATCCCAGAGCCACAGCGATCGATGCCTTCCTCATGGATTGGTCAGGCATAGATGCATACGCTTTTTTTTTTTTTCCCCCATTCAAATTGCTGGGGGACGATAGTAAGAAAATTTGTGGCATCGGAAGGAATGAGAATGACTCTAATTGCTCCCTTTTGGCCTTCCCGAATCTGGTTCACAGAGGTACTGGAATGGACGGTGGAATTCCCCAGATCCTCACTACAGACAGGACAGATCTGCTCAGACAACCCCACTTCGAGAGGTTCCACAAAAACATCCAAAGTCTCTCCCTGACTGCCTTTCGACTATCGAAAGACTGGTCAGAGCGAGAGGCTTTTCAAAGAAAGTGGCAACTTCAATTGCTAGAGCCCGCAGAGCCTACCCTGCGGGTCTACCAATCGAAGTGGGAAGTTTTCCGTAGATGGTGTAGGTCGAAGAAGCTGTCCTCTTCCAATACCTCTGTAACCGAAATCGCGGATTTTCTCCTGTTCTTAAGAGAAGAATCCAAATTGGCAGTATCAACTATTAAGGGATATAGGAGCATGCTCTCAGCTGTTTTTAGAAACAGAGGGCTGAATCTCGAGAATAATAAGGAATCTTCATGATCTCATCAGGTCTTTCGAGACTAAGAAATTGAGATCTCAATCCCCCGAGTTGGGAACCTGGACGCTTGTCCCTAAAGTTCTTGATGTCGGACAGGTTCGAACCTATAGATAAAATCTCATTCAGAGATCTTACTAGCAAATGCATATTCCTGTTGGTCTATGCAACTGCTAAGAGGATCAGTGAATTGCATGCTTTGGACTCTCGGGTGGGATTTAGAAAAGACTCGGCTGTCATTTCTTTCCAGGATCTTTTCCTAGCGAAGAATGAGAACCCTTCTAAACCTTGGCCTAGAAGTTTCGAAGTCAAGGGACTCTCTTCTCTGGTAGG
This sequence comes from Macrobrachium nipponense, assembly GCF_015104395.2. Taxonomy (NCBI): domain Eukaryota; kingdom Metazoa; phylum Arthropoda; class Malacostraca; order Decapoda; family Palaemonidae; genus Macrobrachium; species Macrobrachium nipponense. The sequence goes on along the minus strand of NC_087220.1, from coordinate 28,556,982 downwards.
AAGAGAGTTGGATCGGTCCCTTTGCCCAGTCAGGACCTTAAAATTTTATTTAGAAAAGAAGACACAGCTTCAGGGATGTCGACAAGGTCTTTGGTGTTCGTAAGAAACCCCAAGAGACCGATGTCAAAGAACGCACTGGCATTCTTTGTCAGAAATGTAATTACCGAAGCTCATAGGAATTGCAAGAGAACTCTTTAAAAGCTGCTGAGAGTGAAAGCTCACGAAGTCCGGGCTGTGGCAACTTCCCTTTCTTTTACGAAGAATATGTCCATGAGAAACATTTTAGCAGGCAACTTATTGGAGGTGCAATTCAGTATTTGCATCCCACTATTTAAAGGATGTTAGAATAACATACGATAAATGTTTCTCTCTTGGTACCTTATGTATCAGCGGATACTATGCTGGGAAATGGAGCAGACGCTGATCCTTAAATTTGTTTTTAAATATTTAATAATTAGTTTTAATATTGTTGTGAGTTGTGGGTTGCTTGAAAGGATGTCGGGGATGACTCCTTTCAATCGTAGTACTAACCCCAATGCAGGATCAGGTGATCGGGATTAGTGTCGTGCTCTATGATCATGCCAATAGGCAAGGTGTTTTGTCATGTAAGTGGATAGGACCCCATTGACAAAGATCCTAAGGTTCTGAAGCGTAAGTGGGTAAGACCCCGGTAACAGACCATCAAGAACTCTTAGCATGAGGTCACTACCTCGCTGAGGCTCTTGAAGCGATATGGGCTCCTAGGCAGTAGCCATGAAGTCTTTCGCTAACACAGGTAGGAATCAAGGTTTTTATTTTTATTACCTACAACATATGTTGTTTCCTGTCTATTTCAGTAGATTAGCTGTCTCTTACCCTCCGCCAAAGGTGCCAATCAGCTAAGTATATATCTGACAGGTAAGTTGAATGCATAAAAATGTTATTGTCATGATACAATAAAGTTTTATGCATACTTACCTGGCAGATATATACGGTGTATGGCCCACCCGACCGACCTCCCCTCAGGAGACAGGTGGAAGAGAAAATCTGTCTTAGAAAACGGGAATGATTCCTATTCCCGCCACCAGCGGCGGGGCGGTAGATCACCTGACCTACCTGTAGAGTGTGCCGCGAAATTCGAATTCTATCGGGACGACGGAGTCTATAGCTAAGTATATATCTGCCAGGTAAGTATGCATAAAACTTTATTGTATCATGACAATAACATTTTATTGGGGAAGTGGTCGCGTAACCGTACAGGTGGTCGCCTGGCCGCACAGTGGTGCTTTACCCTGTAACAGGAAATACCACCACGTGGTGCTTTACCCTGTAACAGGAAATACCACAATAAAATGCCAAAACCTTCTTCCAAATGATATAACCCCACTTTCCCATCGGTCCCCCTTACTGTAGGATAGAGTTCTGGGGCAAAAATTCTCCCCTTGGTCTACTCCACCCAAAACCCTGCATTCCCAATTGGTCCCCCTTACCATAGGATAGAGTTCTAAGGTAAATTACAGGTTAATTACAGTTAACTGCCAAAAACTAACAGAAAACTGTTAATAAGCAACCAAAATACAATAGGAAATTGCAATTTCCAAAGAAATAGTGGACACGGCACTATTGTTCAGATTCACCCTATCTTCCCACCCTCTTTTAACATGTTTCATAATGCAACTGGGAGGATTTTGTCCTGTTCCACTAGTCAGACCTTCCTACTGTCAATTTACCTGTCATCGCTGAATGATCTCAGGTCCCAGAGCATTGCCTTTGGCCTAAATTGTTTTCCTATTCTTTTCTATCCTGAAGAGGAGTTTGGTTACTACCTGAGGTAGGCCATTTCGGGCTTAATAGATATGTCTTTTCTTCAAATAAACAATTTACGCTGATGGTTATAGCATATCTTACAAAATTAATATGCATTGGGCTTAAAGCTAGATTTAACTGCAATTTAGACAATGTACTTTGGGCTTAAAGGGGTAGAGACCTCTGTTACCCTGGTAAATGTCATGGCAACCTGGGATGGGTTTATGTTGGATAATAAGCTAATGTGCAATTTTAAGTTAAGGCATTAGGCTTTTGCAACCCAATCCTACAGTAAGATGGCTTTACCAATCTTCCAAAGCATGGTACTGTCTTCATTAAATATGCCATGCTGTTTGTAATGTAAAATTTTAGGTAGATTGGTGTCTGCATGGTTGGAAATCTCTTTCTTCAAGCCATTTTTGCTAGGATTGACTAATACTATTTATTTTTAAAGCATTCATATACTTGGCAGAATTGAGGTTCAACTTATCCAATGCTATTCCTTGTTGAGAAAGATGCTGTTGGTAGTTTGTCATTTATTATGGTATTAGTGGGATTTTATTTATCTGAACCTTTAGAACTGATGTTTTCAAGCCATCTTTCACCTTTCAAACTTTCTTACTGTCAGTTTCCCTGTCAGTATTGTATGACTTCATAGGTCCTAGCACTTGGCCTGTGGCCCAAATTCTGTATTCCATTCCATACCATTGCAAGGCATCTTTGTCCCATAAATGTTGCAGGGTAAAAATATATAGGCTGACACTGATGGAAATAGGAATAAATTTACTATTTTAATGTATGACACTTACCTGGCAGGTATATATATAGCTATATTCTCTGTTCCACCTGGCAGAAATTTTCAAAACTCGCGGCAAACGCTAGTAACCTATTAGTAGTTCAGGCAACCACCACCCCGTTACCGTGGCGCTAGCGCTAGGAACCGTTCCCAATTGGGCCAGATTTTCTCTGCCAGCCGAACCGGCAACATTGTTGGTGGTTCCCTGCTAGGATTTTCATTCTCGTTGCTGACTTTTCATGGATCTTTGGTATTGTACTCGGAAACGTTAGCTTGGCATTCGCTTTGGATTGTTCTTTAAAGATGTCTGATGCTGGAAGTATGTTTAGAGTTTGTGTAAAAGAGGGGTGTAAGGTAAGGTTGCCGAAAGCTTCGGTCGACCCTCATACATTTGTAAGAAGTGTAGAGAGAATGTGTGTACTTGGGAGAATAGGTGTTTGATGTGAGAATTTATCAGAGAAGGGAATGGAAGATATTTATGAAATATGTTGAAAGGCTTGAGAAAGATCGTGTAAGGAGATCTGTTTCTCGTAGTGAGAAGTCGAATTCTTCTAGTAAAAGGAGTGAATGTATTTCCTCTCCAGCTCCTTCTAACGTAGAATTGGTAGTTCCTTCTCCCCAGGTATCTCCTGCGCCCGCTGCTGTATCGGAGGAGGCGAACGATACACAAATTGTGAAGGTGTTCGCTGCCCTTGCGTCCATGGGCGACCAGATATCAGCGACTTACGGATAAAGTTAGTGCTTTTGATGTCAGTGAAAGTGTAGTGGAGGGGGCGTCTGATCGTCTCTCTCGTGCTCCTAGACCTAGACCTCTGTCAAGCTCCCAGACCCAAGGGAGAAGGCATGTCGACAAGTCGAAGGGAGGCGGAGAGAGGTTTTGTCGCGGTCAGGCGTCCCTTCGAACAGTCCTGTTGCAAGTTCCCAGGCTGTTGCAGTTCGCCGCAGAAAAGGCGTAACTGGGAAGTGTGCGTCCTCGGATGGTTCGACTTCCGAGCGGGAACGTCGGTATGCAGTTGTGTCTCGCCCCCTCAAGAGGACTTTCAGGACATCGACCGCTCTCGAGAGACATGCTCAAGATCGTGAGGCTTGGAGTAGTCCTGAGGTGTTGTCCTCTCGGAAGACGGGGAGGGACGCAGTTCGATCAAGAGGAAGAGGATTTTTCGTACTAAAGAGGACTTTAGTACGGCCTTCTCGTCCTTGGATTTCGATGAGAGACTCTCCTCCATCTTCTTGTTTATCTCCCCTCGTCTATCTCCGTCGGGTAGAGTACAAGCATCGCTCTCCGTTACGTCGCAGTCCCGCTCGTAATCCTCCTCCTTCGTCCTCTGCCATTCAGGATGATAGTACGAAGGGTTTCTTAAGGGAAATGCAGTCTAAGCTGGCAGTTCTTGTGAAGTCTTGGGATGCTCCTGTGCAGGCATCTTCGAGGCGGAAGGACGATTTCCTTCCCGTTAAGTCTTCTAAGAGGGAAGAAACAAGGACGCGTTCGCCGAGGACGCAGGACGCACTGCCGCTACGAGGACAGGCGATCGCTTGGTTATTCAGGACGCAGAACGCAGGAAGAAGAAAATGGTTTCGGAAGAAGCAGGACGCAAACGTCAGGACTCGGGATCAAATTGTGACGCAAGACGCAGGCGACAGGAAGCAGATGTGTCTACGATGGACGCAGGACGCAGGCGGCAGGACATCGAGAGGCGGCAGGACACGATTCTTCGTTAGCCGCAGGACGCAGGCGGCAGGACGTTATTCGTCAGCGAAGCGTCAACACGACAGTGATTTGCAAGATTTTTCATTTCTTAGCAGAGAGGAATTGGAATTAGTTGAGGGGAAAAGAATACGGAACCTCTTCAGATTATAAAAGGTTCTGACTTCACGTCTTCTCTATTTTTGAAGGGGAATTTCAAACCGACAGCTCCTTTATCTCCCTTATCACAGTTTTCCAAGACTAGGACTCCAAAGAAGTCCTCTTTCCTTAAGATGACTCTGTCAATTTCGGCAAAGAAGGCCCTTCAACCATCGCTTCAAAAGGAGTTTCTAACTCTCAGAAATCGGAGTTGCTGTTCTCTCCCCTTTCGAAAACAGCTGTTTCCTTCGAGAGGTGATTAGGGATATAGCTCCTCTCTCTCAGAAGGCCACTCAAGATCTTCTCTCGTCTTCAGTTAAGAAGTTCTTACCATCCAAGTTGGTTAAGAAAACTCCAAAGGAAAACTAGGCCTTCACAACAAACCCTTTCGAGGTAGAACATTCGCTCGACCCTCCTTTAGGGTAAGAGAGTACCCACTAAAAGAGAGCCAAGACCACTCTAAAAGAATGAGATATCAGTCTCCAGACGACAGTGGGAGCCAGACTTCAAGGTGTTTTTGGGAAGTTGCAGAACATGAAGGCAGATTCCCTGGGCTGTCAACGTAGCTCGGGAAGGGTACAAGATTCCTTTCTTGAAGAGACCTCCTCTCGCAACATCTCCGAGAGCCCTCGGGGCAAATTACAACGATTTAGTGAAGAAAGCGGCTCTGTGGAGCAAGTAGCTTCCATGCTAGAGAAAGGAGCCATAGAGCCTGTTCTGGATCACGAATCTCCGGGATTTTACAACCGGTTGTTCCTGGTTGCAAAGTCATCGGGAGGTTGGAGGCCAGTTCTGGATGTAAGTCAACTGAATCTTTTCGTAGAAAAGACCAAGTTCACTATGGAGACGAACAATTCAGTACTGGCAGCGGTACGTCCAGGGGACTGGATGGTGACCCTGGACTTACAAGACGCATACTTTCATATTCGAGTTCATCCAGGAAGCAGGAAGTATTTAAGGTTTGTGATTCAGGACAGGGTCTTTCAGTTCAAGGCCCTGTGCTTCGGCCTTTGCACAGCCCCCCAAGTGTTCACGAGGATGATGTCCAATGTGGCGAGATGGTTGCATTTAAGAGGGATCAGAGTGTCTTTTTATCTGGACGACTGGTTGATAAGATCCCAATCAAGAAGTCAATGTCTTGGAGGACTTGAATCAAACATTGAATTTAGCAAAAGACCTAGGTCTGGTGGTAAACATGGGAAAGTCTCATTGTTCCGACACGGCATACAAACCTTCGGTCCTTTACAATAGGAAGGTACTAGCGGCAGCTGGATAGGTCGTAAGCTTTCGAACAAGGGGTTCGGTAGTTTAAACTGCTTGTCCGACAGGCGCCTGCGCGCGCGCGACTGGGAGGTAAACAAATCACTTTTGCTTTCGGCCTCACAGCGAGTGGACGTGTGTGTTCGACGCTCTCTGCCCGCTTCTCGTCGTTTGCTTTCCTGAGTATATGGTTGTGTTTGTGTATGATAGAATCATTGTAAGTACAATCATTTCTCTCTTTCTAATTAATTGTGATCTATTGGTCAATGATGGAATCTCCTCGCCTCGCTACCCCACGGAGACTATGCCCGGGTACCGAAGGGCGTAAATGCGGAAAGTTCCGCTCATTCCCGGAGATTGACCCTCATATTTTGTGCGCTCGGTGTCGGGGGCGCAAATGCACCCGAGCCGAGCCATGTGAAGTTTGTAATAATTGGTCGGAGGCGCAGTGGACTTTGTATGAGGGCAGGAAGAAGCGAAGGCCTGCAAAGGAGTCGTCAGAAAGCTCTCCCGCGACTCCTTTGGTTACGGACACTTCGTCTTCTTTCCTGCCACCCGCTCAGCTTCCACGTTTGGCGCCTTCCCCTTCGGGGGGGGGTTTCTAGGTCCTTCTCCTCACCTGACTTGTCGAGTGTGGAGGAGGGCGCTAGATACCCTGACGTCGAGTTGTACTCTGGGTCCTCTATCCGTTCGTCTTCGCGCGAGCGGGTAGAGGATCCTCCTAATCACCCGACTTTTGCTTCCTCAGGTGCGGTTGCCGCGAAGGACGACCTCGGACAGGTGTGGGCATCGTTGGGGCTGCAGGGCGTGCCGAGTGTCCAGGGGCTGCTCTACCATCTCGCTGGCTCCGTGGCGGTCACCCATGCGACGGTTACGACCACCACCACGATCCTTACAACACCTGGCTACGCTTCACCTCCTCACCTGGTGTACACCCCGCACGCGGTCTCTGTAACACCTACTACATCGGTGCAGGGGCCAGTCGCCGTACCTCGGGGGAGTGTGATGCCGCCACCTGGGTTTGCCGTGCTGCCGCGACCGGACTTCGTGTGCCCGAAGAGCTCGCCCCTGGACCTCCCACCAGTACCAGGATGGCTGTGCCGCTGGTCCGTCCATCTGGACCGCCTGCACAGCTGCCGTACCTGCCGTGCCTGCCCAGCCGCCGTTCACGGACGTGACGTTGACCACACTGCTTGCCGTTCCTGTACCTGCTCCTGCCGTCTCTACTGCCGTTCCTGTAATGCCTGCACCTGCTGACGTTGTTCCTGTTCCTGGCGCCGCTGCTCCCGATGCTGATCTGTTCGGACAGGTGCGTCCGGGCCCTGTTGCTTCGGCAACAGCAGCCCCGGCTCCGCTCTGGATGACAGATCTGACGTCGGTCCTGAGGAGGTTGACGAGGAAGAAGAAGAAGAGGAGGAAGGTGTCGTCGTCGTCTTCATCGTCTTCTTCGTCGTCGTCGTCGTCGTCTGCCGCCTCTTCCCCTTCTTCTTCTAAGGCTCCCCCGCCGAAGAAGAAGAAGGTCGCCTCTAAGAAGTCGCTCCTTCGGGAACTTCTAAGGGCCCGTCTCGCTCTGGTGAGACGGGGGGTTCTTCCGCTGGCTCACCCTGCTTCTTGCGGGGGCAGGATCCCGTCTCTTCTTCCGCAAGGAAGAAAGACTACGGGGACCAGAGGTGTTGTGGCTAACACCGGCACTTCCTCACCTGCTGTTAGTGGTTCGGCCACGGCAGCAGGGTCCGTCTCGGCTCTCGTTCGCGAGAGGTACCGAGTGTAACGGTCGCCTAAACAGCGGCCGTGCAGCCAAGAACCAGACCTCTGAGGTCCGCTCAGCGTCAGGTTCACGGCACGGAGCGGAAGACTGGTGACAGCCGCTCACGCGACTCTCACCAGACCAGCTCTCGCTCTCGCGGCGACAGCTGGCTACCCGGTGGCGGACGTGACGGTCCAGCGAACTGACGCACCGTGAGGATACGCACCGGTCTCACCGTGACAGTGGAGCTCGCCCGGTCGCTGACCGTCACTCTCACAGAGAGCGATCGGGTACGGCGACCAGCACCAGCTCCTCTGACACGAGACCGGCGGGGCCGCTGTTCTCGCGGTCCAGCCGTTCTCCACAGCGAGACGGCTCGACTAGGTCTGCAGCTCGATCGCCACCGCGGGTTGGCGATCGCCTGCAGTCTTCCAAGCCCACTGGTTCTGCCAGCGAGCGAGGAGGGAGCGTCAGGTCTGCCTCTCCCATACCTTCAACCTCCTCGGGTTACACCGGGAGGGGCGAGGTATTGAGGAGTGATCGTAGGGGGGGTGCGCCCCTCAGGATCCCACCACGTCGTCGTACGTACCAGGCACGGTTCTTGGACCAGCCAGGTCATACGCACAAGTGGTTGGAGGAGACCGAGAGGGGTCTGTCGCTGTTCCTCCCCTTGAGGGAGGAGGGTCTCGGGAGATGCTCCTGTTTGAGGGACTGGATGGTCCGACTCCGCAGGACGCAGTCACTCCTGAGATCCAGAGGAACTTTGCCGAGGTTATTGCGCTGATCGTCAGCACAACGACCTCGCGGAAGGATCGCCGCTCCACCTTCCGAGCCCACGTCCCGGCTCGAGTCGTTCTGGGGCCCGAAGAGGGAACCCAGACCGACGGTGGGTTTTGCCGCGTTCTGAGCTTGCGGACTCAGTGCTGGACCAGGTTGAATCGCTTGTCTCCGGACAAGACGGTTCGCTCAAGTCTGGCAGGTCGAGCAAGCTGCTTCCACCTCCTCTGCTGCGACAGCGGCGTTTTTACGTGCCATCTGAAGACCCGATGCCGCCCAAACAGGTGAACCCGGAGTTAGCCAGGCTGACTCCGGGTGTGTCTCTGCAGCAGCTCCTGTCCGAGAACCTATGCTTCTCGCAGCAGAGGCAACTCGGCCTGGAATCTACCGCCATGGCATGCTTTCCAGGCCGTCTCCTGGCTAGATCTGTGGTCCCTCACAGTATCTAAGGTCGCAGCCACTCCGGGGGAATTTCTCCCGAAGATGACTCGGCCTTTAGGAGACTTTGCCAGTCTGGAGGAAGAGCCATCTCCTTCCTTGCCCACCAGACGGTGAACCTGTGGGGCCAATTTTGGTTCTCCGACGAAGGGACGCTGTCCTTACTCGGGTTTCCAGGGCGGCCGGGGCCGTGAAGCGGCTTTTTGTTGGGCTTCGCAACGGACCTTTACGGAGTTCCACTCTCTCTTCCCAGGAGAGATGGTGGACGCTGCGGTGGACAGACGGCGCACTGACGACAGTGACCGTCTGGTTCACCAGGCAGTCTCGAAGGCTTCTGGGCAGCCTCGGACTGCGGCCAAGTCCTAAGAGCTCGGCTAGCGCTTCCTCGGTGGCTAAGACGGTAGCTGCGTCGAAGCCCCGGGGAAAGACTCTGTCTTCTTTTCGACTTCTACCAAGGGGAGCCGTAACCAGCCCTCCTCCCAGCCCTCCTCCTCCCGTGGAGGCTCTGGGAAGAAGTCGAAGAAAGGGGGAAACGCTAGGGACGGCGTTCCCCTCACCTGCTGCCGGAAGTCCGGGGGGGTGCTGGCCAGCCATTGGGCAACTTGGCAGCGCTACGGCGCCGAGACCTGGATTGTAGATTGTCCTTCGGGATGGATATCTATTA